>NW_006399785.1:14587305-14601365 GCF_000299155.1 Elephantulus edwardii | reverse complement strand
GAACCAGTCCTTAGAGGGGGACATAATGCTTGGGAGGGTGGAGGGACAGCTCAGGAGGGAAAGGCCCTCTATAAGGTGTATTGATACAGTGACTGGGGTAATCGGGATGGGTGTATTGGAAACAATGATGTTGGCACAGGACAAAGCAGAGTACGAGTCTCAAGCAACTTGGCAGCACATGACAACAACATCATTTTCTCTAGCTTTTTGCCATTTCCTTAGTATTGCCCTCCTGATTTTATTCTTGGATACAAGATATTTAGGAAGCCTCAAGTCCTCTTCGCTTTCAATAAGCAAGGTTTGCCATCTACTTAATGCAGGTCTTTATGAATCTTCCTCTGATCCTGATGTCCCATTCGTCTCAAATCCAGACTCTCCAACGATTTGCTTAGCATATAGATTGAATAAGTATAGAGAAATGATAAATCCCTACCACACACCTTTCTTGAGCCATAGAGTTTTCCTTTGCTCTGTTCAGAAGACAGCTTCTTGTCTAAGTATAGGTTTCCCATTAGCACAATTAAATGTTCTGGGATTCCAGTTCTTCTCAATATTTGCTATAATTTGTTATAATTTGTCAATTATTTGTCTGCAGTGATGAGGAAATCCAGTTTTATGTATATCTAATTATTGAAGTAGTCTTTTGGTTCTTTTAAAAAAAAAAGTATTGATTTTAGTGAACGTTTACAGAGATTTTGGATTTCCATTCATTCGTTGTTGCACTTTTCTCCCTACCCACTCCTCTCCCCAGTTCACTCTTCTCTTTGAAAAGTAAAAGAAAAATTCCTTCATTGCTATACAATCCTCCTCCCTGCCCCCCCGGCTCTGCCCCAGTACCGTCCACTATGCAATCTTCATTCTGGACTCTTGTCATAACCATAATACCCTATCATATATCGCTTTTAAAGTGTTCTCTCCCTCGTCTGTTGCAATGCTGTATACATAATTTATCCAATTTTTCTCAGTCTCACCTCAACCTTGATGTCTGTCCTGTTTTACAAGAGTGGCGCTATGCAGTATTTGTCCTTTTGTGGCTGAGTTTGTTTGGTTCTTATGTAATCATTTCCTTTTTCTTCAATTTCAGTTTGAATTTGCAAATGAGTAGTTGGAAATCTGCTTCAGTCAGCCCCTCACATTGTTACATTGTTTTGACTGCTATTGTTGAGTGTCTCCATCAACTCTTCCCACAATTGTAGTAAATTTGTACTTTGACAGGTGAGTTACACGTGTACACTCACCATTTATATTTCTAAATAAATAATATTTAATGAATAAATAATTTACCATAAAGATTATATGATTTTATTAAGTATTATCAAGACTGTGTCTTCCAACCAGTGATCTCTTCTCATTTCTAACTTTTTACATTTGCAAGTCACTAGGTATTATTAATGCATCTTGATTGCATAGCCAATCAATTTCAGACTGTAAAAGTAAGTATAAATCTTCATTTTCTTCATCTTTGACTTCAGTGGTTGGTCTATATATTTGAAAAATAACTAAATTAGCAAGACTTCCTTGTGTGCCTATGTATATTACCTTGTCACTGACAGCATTATAGTTCAGGATATATACAGAAATGCACTTTTCAAAGATAAATAGGACATCATTCCTCTTCAATTTATCATTCCCAGAACAGTAGAACGTATAATTGCTTAATTCACCACAATCTATATCAGTCTATCTCACCTCCAAACTGCCGAGGATGGCAATCCTTACGCATTACATTTCCATTTTTACAACTTCCAATTTCCCTAGTTTCATACTTCAAACTTTGCCCATTCTATTATTAATGGCTATCTGCAACTATTTCTACTCATTTTGATATTTGCCAGATCAGCATATGAAGGTTTTTCATCTGGTGAAAACTGTACATAAATATTTAAAATACATCCTGGTGGTTTCGTTCCTAGAAAGTTGGGTTATGCCAAAGATAGTGCCTTAGTGGAGACTGAAATCCGTCAGACGATCTTCCTCTGAAAACCTGCTGGAGGCCAGCTTGAGTCCCTTCCCACTATAGCTGCCAAGTTTTGTGGGTTTTGTTGTTGTCGTTATGTACCATCAAGTCGCCTGTACCCTATACTCAATAGCTCTGAAGCACACTCTGTAATGCACCAATCTCACTGACTCCCAAACACCTAATCCCATTGCCCCAGTTATCATGTAAGTCCAACTCATCTAAAATCTTGCCCTCATGCGCTGTCCCTCCACCCTCCCAAGCATGATGTCCCTCTCCAAGGACTGGTCCCTCCTGACCACATACTCAAAATACAGAGAGCCAGCTATAGGTTGGTTCCAATTCCATAGTGCACAATAACAACAACAGCAGAATACAGTCAGGACGGCTTCTGAAATGTGGTCACAGGCACCTCAGCCTTGAACCTCACAGCGTTAGGCCATTGTTACAAAATTCTTTGTCCTGCTCATATTGTCTCCTGCCGCCTCAGTCTTAGCCAGTTTACAAAGTTCTTAGTCTTGTCAATTATGGCTCCCCACCGCAGTTGTACAACAGACTTGAGCAAAGGCTCTTAGCTTTGGCTCCAATGGTGTAGCAGTCTGACGGTTCCATTTCACATCCATCATGCAGCTGCTGTAAAAATATCTATACCTGAAGGGTGTTCACAGAGTGCTTACTTCTTCTTTGCTGGTGATCAGAAAGCAATTCTCTGGTACTGAAATTGTTCACATGTATTGGTGAGACTAGCCAATCCCCTTGTAGATTTGTGAGATAGCCAATCACCTTGTGGATAGTCTAAAATGTCTTATTTGCATATTACCACCCATACACGTGGTAGAGTAATGTCTTTTGGGGAGCAAAGCTAATTTGAAAGATAAACTCCATAAGGTCCATTGCAACAGTCATTGTGTCAGTACATCATATTGAAGGTCTTTCTATCTCTATGTTTACCAGTGTGATATCTTTTTTTCTTGAGACTTGTCTTTCCTGACAGCACCACAAAAGTATATTTGATGAAGTTTCTCATCCTTGGTTCTCATCCATGGTTCCAGAACTTCCTCCAAGACAGAGTTGTTTGTTATTTGGCTTAGATGGTGAAACCGCCAACTGAAACCGACCTGCGGGTTCACACGTGTTCTAGAGTGGGACCTGTGTGGATTAAAAGGGGGAAAGGGGCAGGGACATGAGAGACCAGGCAAGTCAAAGTTCTCTGATCAAGCCTCCAAGTTTATTGGAAGAATTTTGCAATAAATAGGCAGCTGAGGAGGCCAGGCTGCCAGGGAACCCAGCCCTAGGCTATCAGTTTACAATAGAGAGGGAGGGACATGCCCCAAGGTGTTGATTTACAGGTAAAGAGGTGGGTGTAATCAGAGATGGACACAGCGTGGCGGCTACATGTCAGAAGTGTTACCTGTAGCAAAACTAAGATCTACTCAGGATGGCTTCCTACAAGATGGCATATTAAATTATCTTCTTTAGAACTGCAATTCAAGGGGTCATTTTTTTCCTTTGTTTTTTTTTTCTTATTTATTTTCTAACTTTCAGATGCATAGGAAGCAACTAAACATACCATGGTTTTGATGATGGACAACTTATTATTTAAATGGAAATTCCTCATCTTTAAGGTTTTAAGGAAGTTTTCACAGCAGGTATTCCAAATGCAACATATTTCTTTATTTCAGTTTCCATGGATATTGATGCTGTTGTTATGTGTCATCAAGTCACTTGTGACTCATAACAATCCCATGTTCAACAGCCCTGAAACCTGCTGTGCCATATTAACTGGCTCCGACACACCTACCCTCATTACCTTAGTCACTGTATCAATCCATCTCATTGATGGTTTCCCTCTCTTTCTCCATCCCTTCCCCCTTCCAAGCATGATGTCCCTCTCCAAGGTTTGGTCTCTCCTTGCAACATGACCAATGTATGTCAGTCGAAGTCTCCGAATCCTTGCCTCCAGGCAGCAGGCTGGCTTCAGTCTCTCTAGGATGAATTTGTTTGTTCTCCCCGTAGTGCATAGTAGTCCAACACTCTTCTCCATCACCACAGCTCAAAAGCATCAATTCTCTTTCTATGATTCCTAGTTATTGTCCAGCTCTCTGACACATTGCAAACAACAACAACAACAACATGGCCTGGATCAGTCTCACCTTAGTCTCAAGATTGACTTTGTTGCTCTTCAGTACTCTGGAGACATCTCTGATATATGACTTTCCCTATGCAATTTTTCTCTTGGTTTCCTGCCTGCTGGTACCAATAATACTGTTTGTGGAGCCAAGTAAACGTGGATCCAAATAAAATGAAATTTTTAAAAACCACAATGTTTTCTCCATGTATAATGATATTGACCATCTGGTGATGTGGAGTTTGGTGGTAAGAGTTTTGTTTTCATGATTCTGAGATGTGATTGATATTGAAGGCTGTAGTCTTTTATCTTCTAGAATAAGTACTTCGAGTTCTCTAGATATTCTGCCAACAAAGTTGTGTTATATGCATAACAAGCTTACTGATCAGTTTTTCTCCAATAATGACACCACATTCTTGATCTGGTTTTTGATAATTAGAATTTAATGCCTCAAACCTATTCTTACATTAGTATTTCAATTCAGATGGGAAGGACTCAAGATCATATTTTGGTTTGTATGTACTTGTTTTTATTTTCCTCAATTTCCATTTGAACTCGCATGTGGGAAATTGATGATCTGTTCAACAATCAGCCTACGATCTTGATACTGATCAAGTATCAATCTGATACTGAGTTATCCGACTCTTTCTACAGATGTAGGATGTAGTCTTGCTGATTGCTGTGTAGACCATCAAGTGAGGTTTATGTATATAATTGCACATCTCACATCATATACAAAAAAATCAACTCAAGTTGAATCAGAGACCTACGGGTTAAGCCATCGTCTCAGTTATATTTTTCTCAAGGTATATTCCTCCTGATGGAATAGCTGGGTCATATGGAATTTCTGTTTAGCTTTATTAGGAAATGTCAAACTTCCTCCCAGAGTGAAGGCAACATTTTATAATCCTGTTAACAGTGTAACAGAGTTCAAATCTCTCCATATCCTCTCCAAAATGTACTGTTTGTGGTCCTGTTGAACTTTGCCACTGCTACTGGGATAAGATGATATTCTCACCGCAGGTTTGATTTACATCTCTTTTATTGTCAGTGATTTTGAGTAATTTCTTCATGCGTCTGTTGGTCATCTGAATGTCTTCCTCCTTGAAAAGTCTTTCAAAAAAAAGGTGTTTTGTCCATTTTATAGCTGGAATGTAAAGTGTTTTCTTGTAGAGACCCTGAGTTGTTGTTTTTGTTGTGTATCCTCTAGTCAGAACTGACCCATAGCTGACCCTCTGGTGGGTTTTTAGAGGCAGTTAATCACAGGGAAGGAGATTGCCCATCCTTTTCCTGTGGAGTAGCTGGTAGATTTGAACAATGTGCCTTCAGGTTTGCAGCTCAGCTTCTTGTCACTAGGTAACAAAAGCTCCCTAGAGACCCTGTTGTATACAGTAAACTTTCATTATGAATCCCTTGTCGAGATGGCAGTGCTAAATGCTTTTTTGTAGTCAGTAGGGGTTATTTTGTTTTGTTTTGTTTTTTACACTTTCCCCCTTTCTTTCTTTTAATTGAGATTTTATCAAAAGTTCACTGAGAACTTAGATTTCCACTCATTCGTTGTTATGCATTTTCCTCCCTACTCACCCCTCAGTTTGTTTTTCTCTTTAAAAAAAAATCTTTCATGTTGCACAATTTCCTCCCCCTGCCATCTCCCCATCTATGTTGTTATGCACCTCTTGTTCTGTACTGTTGTCAAACAAATAATGCTAATCATATAGTCCTTCTAAATAGTTCTTTCCCTAATCTGTTTCAATGCAGTGTACATTACTTATCCCTTCTTTCCTTAGTTTCTCCCAACTCCCGTGTCTTTCCTGTTTTATAATCGTGACATTATGCAGTATTTGTCCTTTTGTGGCTGAGATATTTTATTCAGCATAATGTCCTCCAGGAGCATCCATTTTGAATAATATTTTATGAGTTCCGTGTTTTTCAGTGATGTGTAGTATTCCATGGTGTGTATGTATCACAGCTTCTCTATCCATTCATTTGTTGATGGGCACTTGGGTTGTTTCCATTTCTTGGCTATTGTGAACAATGCAGTGATAAACATAAGCATGCACATATCTGTTTGGGTGACAGTTCTGGTCTCTTTAGGGTATATTCCCAGTAGTGCAATTGCTGAGTCAAATGGTAATTCTATTTCCAACTTTTTGAGAAAGTGCCAGACTGCCTTTCATAGTGGTTGCATCATTGCCACTACAACCTTACCAGCATTTGTTGTTTGCTGCTATATTGATCTTTGCTATTGTCATTGGGGTGAGATGATATCTCATAGTTGTTTTGAGTTGCATCTCTCTTAGAGACAAGGTTTTTGAACATTTCTTCATGTGTATGTTCACTATCTGAATGTCTTCTTTGATGAAGTGTCTGTTCCTGTGCCCGTTTTATTACTAGGTTGTTGATCTTTATCTTGTTGTGATGTTTATTTTTAAAAGTTTTTAAAAAAAATATTATTAATTTCAATGAAAATTTACAGAGACTTTGAATTTCCATTCATTAATTATTGCACTTTTCTCCCCTCCCAACCCTCCTCCCCCAGTACACTCCCCTCTTGGAAAAGTTAAAGGAAAATTTTTTCATTGTTTTACAATCTCTCACCCCAGGTCTAGTTCACTATGCAGCCTTCGCTCTGGACTCCCGTAAATATTCCAGTTGAAAAATGGGCACAGTATATGAACAGACACTTCACCAGAGAAGACATTCAGATGACTAAAAGAGCATGAATAACTGTTCAAAATCCCTAGTTCTAAGACAGAGGCAAATCAAAGCAACTATGAGATATCATCTCATCCCAGTAATAACAACAAAATTTAACAGAACAACAAGCAGCAAATGCTGGCAAAGTTGTGGAGAAACTGGAACCCTTATTCACTGTTGGCGCGAGTGTAAAATGGTGCAACCACTGTGGAAAGCTGTGTGGTGCTTTCTGAAAAAGTTGCAAACAGATACCATTTGACCCAGCAATTTCACTACTGGGAATATACCCCAAAGAGACCATAACTGACATCCAAGCAGATATATGCACACCTACGTTTATCTCAGCTTTGTTCACAATAGCAAGGAATTGGAAACAACCTAAGTGCCCCTCACCAAACGAATGGATAGAGAAGCTGTGGTATATTCACACAATGGAATACCATGCTGCATTGAAAAACAAAGAACTCATGCAATATTATTCAAAATGGGTGAGGCTGGAGGACATTATGCTGAGTGAAGTATCTCAGTCACAAAAGGACAAATACTGCATGGTGCCACTATTGTAAAACTGACATCAGGGTTGGGAGGAGACTGAGAAAGATGGGTTAAACAATGTATACTACACTGAAACAGATGAGGGAGGAAACTGTTTAAAAGGGGTTTTTTTATACATACAGAGACTGAAACTTTTATTAGATCTCATTCATTGATATTATCCTCTCCTGGTTGTGTATTTATGACTGTATTTGCCAGCCTCTTTATACTATAGACTAAAGCTTCTAAGTTTGATCCCATCTGGTCTCCTATGATCTTTATGATTTTGTGCTTTACCCAGGACTCTAGTCCACTTTGTGGTGATTTTTGTGTATGATGTGAGATGTGTATCCTGCTTCATCTTGCTGCAAGTAGATATTCAGTTTTGCCAGCACTATTTGCTGACGAAGTTATTTTCTCATTTGATGGGTTTTGTTTCCTTGCATAATACCAGTTATTCAAAGGTACGTGGGTTAATTTTTGTGTTCTCAATTCAGTTTTAATGGTCTATGTGCCTGCCATTGTATTAGTACCATGCTGTTTTGGTTATTACAGCCCTGTAGTAGGTTTTGAGATTACGAAGTGCTATTCCTTCAACTTCTTTTTTGTTTTTCAGAATTACTTTGCTTATTTGAATAACCTTTACTTTCCAAATAAGCTTATGAGTTGCCTTTTCAATATCTCTGAAAAATGAATTTGGTGCTTGTATTGTGATTGTGCTATACATGTAGATTGCTTTTGGTGGGATTGTCATTTTCACTATAATGAGTCTTCCTACCCATGAACAGAGAACATTTTCCCCTTTTAATTAGGTTTCTTGAGTTGGTTTTCGTTTGTTGTTGTTGTTGTGTATCATCGAGTTGGATCTGACTGGCACAGGAGGAGACTGCCCCTCCTTCTCCATCGGGGCATCTGGTGGATCCGAACTGCATTCTCTTCAGGACTGCAGTGCAGCTTCTGGCCACTAGGCCACCAGAACTTCCTAACTAGGTTTCTTATTGTTTCTTAGTGTTTTATAGTTTTCTTTATAAAAGTCTTTTGTGTCTCTAGATGTATTTCTAAGCTTCTCAATGTGGTTGGGTCAGTACGTGATAGGGATTTTTTAGTTTATCTGTGATTTCATTGTTACTGGAGAGGCAGGCCACTGATTTTTTATATTGGTCTTGTATCCTTATACTCTACTAAATTTAGTCTATTAAGTCAAAGACTTTTTTGTTTACTCCTTAGAGTTTTCGGTGTACCTTGGGCTTATCATGTCATCTGTGAATAGTAACGGTATTATTACCTCTTTATCAATGTGGATTCTTCTTCTTTCCTTCTGTCATATTGCACTAACAAGCATTTCCAATACAATATTGAATATGAATGATGAAATTGGGAATCTTTATCTAGTCCACTGGGTTTGCAAGGGAAATGCCTTAAGACTTTCTCCATTGAGAATGACAATAATGTTGACTCTTGGTTTTGCACATAAATTCTGATTGCAGGGCAGCTTCTTGCCATTAGGCTAACAGAGCTCCCTATGTTATTCACTATGTTGAAAAAATTCTCATCTATTAGTTTTCTGCTGAATGTTTTAATAATGAAGAATTACAAGATTTTGTCAAAGGCTTTTTTTCTGCATTAGTTGATGGGATCAAGCGGTTCTTTCTTTTTCTTTGCTTTGTTAATGTGATGGGTTGCATTGTTTTTCTTATGTCTAAACATCCTTGCATACACTATGAATCCCATTTAGTCATGCTGAATTATTTTTAATATACCTTTGTATTCTACTGACCAGAATTCTGTTAAGTATTTTTGCATCTGGATTCATGAGAGATGTTAGTCTGTAGTAATGAACAAGGACCAGATGAGTTGTAAAAGGATATCAAGAATGTGATTCAGGAAGAATGCAGAATTTGATTACAAAGACAGAGGAGGAAGAAAAAACCAAGATGGATATAGAAAGACACTGAATATTGCTCCAGAGAGACAAGAAACCAAAGCAAAAGAAAGAAATCAGGAAGTTAAGGAGCTGAACAGAAGATTTACAAGCCTGCTTTGGAAGACAAAGCAAAGTATTATAATGAAATGTGAAAAGACATGAAGTCAGAAAACCAGAAGGAAGGAGTTTACTTGATATTTTATAAGCTGAAGGAATTGAAGAAGAAATTTAAGCCTTGAGTTATAATACTTAAAGATGCTATGGGTAGAATATTGAATGATTTAAGAATCACCAAAGAAGTTGGACTACACAGAATCACTATACTAGTAAGAACTGGTTGACACAGAAGAATTTGATGAAATAAAAATTATCAAGAGGCAATGGTAATCAACATAGAGAAAGTTTATATGCAAAACCAAGAGCCAACATCATTCTCAATGGAGAAAGACTAAAAACGTTTTCATTTCAAACAGGGACGAGACAAGGATACCCACTGTCATCACTTCTTTTCAATATTTTATTGGAAGTGCTTGCTTGGGCAATGTGACAAAAGAAGGAAATAAAATACATCCAGATCAGTAAAGAAATGGTAAAACTGATATTATGTGCAGATGATATGATAGTGTACATAGCAAACCCAAAAGACTCAACAACAAAACTGATAGAGTTAGATATAGTGGCAGGATATAAGATCAATATCCAAAAATCAGTAGGATTCCTCTACAATGAGAAAGAGAACTCAGAGAATGTAATCAAGAAATCAATATCATCTACAATAGTTAACCACAAATGGAGATACTTGGTAGAGATACAAAAGACCTATACAAAAACAACAACACAAAAGCAAAAAAAAAAAAACAACCCAAAACCTGCAGAGCATTTCTGCGAGACGCAATAAAAAATCTCAAAAAATAGAAAAATTGGTCCTGTTCATGGATAGAAAGACTCAATATCAAGATAATGACAAAAGCAATCTACATGTTCAATGCAATCCCAATCCAGATACTAAATTTTTTTTTCAAGAAGTTTGAAAGTGAAATTATCACATTTATTTGGAGAGGGGAAAGACCAAGAATAAGGAAAACATTTCTGAGAAAGAAAAATGAGGTGGGAGGCATAGCACTCCCTGACCTCAACCTACTACACAGCAGTATTAACCAAAACAGCATGGTACTGATACAATGACAGGCACATAGACCAATGGAACAGAATTGAGAACCCATAAATAGACCCAGATATCTATGGTCAACTGATATTCGATAAGGAAATCAAACCTATCAAATAGGGAAATGACAACAATTGATGCTGACAAAACTGGACTTCTACCTGCAGAAAGCTGAAATAGGATACACATCTCACACCATACACAAAAATAAACCCAAGGTATATCAGAGACCTGGACTAAAGCCCAAAACCATAAAGTTCGTAAGAGACAAACTGGGAGCAAGCTTAGAAGCCTTAGTCCATGGTATAAAGAGATTGCCAAATACAGCCAGAAATGTACAATCTTAAGAAGATAAAATTGATGAATGAGATCTTTTGAAGTTTAAATCCCTGTGTGCATCAAAAACATTTTCCACCAGGGTGAAAAGAAAACCTGTCAACTGGGAACAAGCATTTGGTAATACCATCTCAGACAAGAGTCTTACAACAAAAGTTTAGAAAACAATCCTGGGCCTCCACAAGAAAAAGGTTGATAACCCAGTTACAAAATGGGCAAGAGACATGGAAAGAATTTTCATAGAGGAAGATAATGTAAATGGCCAACAGATATATGAAGAAATGCTCCAAACTACTGGTAATAAGAGAGATGCAAATTAAAACCACAATGAGATACTATTTCACTCCAGTAATAGTGGCAAAGTTTAACAAGACAACAAGTAATAAACTTTGGAGAAGCTTTGGTAATATAGGAACTCTTATACATTCTTGGTGGGATTGTAAAGTGGTACAACCATTTTGGAAGGCAGTTTGGTGCTTCCTCAAAAAGCTGAATGTAGAAATACCACATGACCCACCTATTCCACTATTTGGAATATACTCTGACAAAATGAGAACTGAGGCACAAAGGGAAGCTTGTGCACCAATATTCATAGCAGCCTTACTCACCATCACAAAAACATGGAAATAGCACAGACATCCAACCACAGAATAATGGCTTGAGAAATTATGATACATTCACACAATGGAATACTATGCAGCATGAAGGAGGAATGATTTTGTAAATTATTACCTAACTTGGCAGGGACTGGAGAGCATTGTTCTGAGTGAACTAACTCAGTCTCACAACAACAAATATTGTATCAAACCATTACTGTAGAAGGAGTATGAGAATCCCAGGTGGGAGGAGTGTAGAAGCAGAAGGATGAGGGTGTGCGGCGGGAGGGGGGGATCAATCATGGGGTTGTACAACTTGATGTGTAGGGGCTGAGGGAAATTGGAAGAATCTGGTCTGGAATACAATGTGTTATTGGCATCATCATGATAGGTGGAGAAGAGATTGAGATTTTCAACAATTTTAACTTGTTTACTTTCATAATAAGCACTCTTGCAATGAGCAGCCAGGAAATCATAAGAGGAATTAACAAAATCTTCTTCCAAGGACCTCCCGAAAGTACTGAAGAAGAAGGATGCCAGGCTGGAGACCATGGCACACCTGATGCCAACCATGGTCTTCACAATTACTTACTGTGCATCAGCGAGTGGACAATGACCGAGGATGATAGAAGATGAATCAGTGCCTTTGACTTGTGGTGCTGGAAGGGACTTGAACATATCATGGACTTCCAAGAGATCAAACAAGTCTTTCTTGTAGAGGATGAAACCAATTTGCTCCTAGATGCAAGGATTTTGAAGCTATCCTACATACCTTGGGTATGTTTCCAGGAGGTATCAGTCCTTTGAAAAAGACATCATGCTTGGAATGGTGGAGGGATAGCACAGGAGAGGAAGACCCTTGATGAGATGGATTGACACAGTACTTTGGGTAATGAGGTTGAGTGTATATGAGACAGTGATACTGACTCGGGATAGGATAGAGTTCAGAGCTATTGAACATAGAATTGTTGAGTTGCAAATGACTGACTCAAGGCACATACCAACAACAACACAAGTGTTTAAACTCTTCTTAAGATTATTTTGAAATGCAGATGGGATAGACTCAAGATCATATTTTTGTTCTTGTGGACTTCCTTTAAGTTTTTCTGCCTCAAGTTGAACTTGTTGTTGTTGTTGTTATGTGCCATCCAGTTGCCTGCAACCCATAGTGATCCTATGTACAGCAGCTCTG
The DNA here is from genome assembly GCF_000299155.1 of Elephantulus edwardii. Lineage (NCBI taxonomy): Eukaryota > Metazoa > Chordata > Mammalia > Macroscelidea > Macroscelididae > Elephantulus > Elephantulus edwardii. Next base: position 14,588,836 of record NW_006399785.1, on the reverse strand, counting down.
AAACCTGCCTTGTTCTGAGCCAGTCTCACTAATTCCAGCACATCAACCCTCATTGTCCCAGATCACTATATCAATCTATCTCATCCGGGGTCTTCCTCTCCTGTACTGTCCCTCCACCCTTCCAAGCATGATGTCCTTTTCCAAAGACTGGTCTTTCCTGGCCACATGCCCAAAGTATGTAAGACAGAACTTCAAAATTCTAGCCTTCAAGGAGAAACTTGGTTTCACCCTCTTCAAGAGAGACCTAATTGTTTTCTTGGTGGTCCATGGTATGTATGTTCAAGACTCTTCTCCAGCACCACAATTTGAAGGCATCAACTCTTCTTCTGTCATGCTTAGTCATTGTCCCCCTCTCTGAAGCATAATTAGTAATTGTTGGAGACCACTGAGTGGATTAGAGGCATCTTAGTCTCTGGATTGACGTTATTGCTTTTCAGTACTCTAGAGAGGTCCCTGACAGTCGCAAACGACTCGACGGCACATAACAACAACAACAAAGTATTAAGAGTGGATGGAGAAGTGTTTCAGGTTGTTAATAATTACAGCTTGCTCTACTCCACAATCAACACTCTTAAGACCATCAGGCAGGAAATGAATTTGAACTAACACATGAGAAGTTGATGGTCTGTCCCACAGTCCTCCAATAGCCTAGTTTTGACAGCTAATATGGAGCTTTACATGTTATCCTCTTGTTGTTAAGTTCTGTTTTGATGGCATTGTCTGAGAAGATAATTTGCACTATTTCAATATTTTAATTTGTTGAGGCTTACTTTGTGTCCTACTATATGATCAATTCTGAAGTATGTACACTGGGCACTTGAGAAAAAAGTAAATTGACTTGTTAGTTGTGTACAGTACCCTCAATACATCAATAAAGTCACTTTGGCTGATTACAAGGCTTAGACCTTCTGCATCATTGTAAAGTATCTCTCAAGTTGACCTATTCTTTGGTGTGAGTGGTGTGTTAAACTCTCCTCCGACTGTTGTGGTGCTATTCCTTTCTTCAGTTTTGTTGAGTGTTGCTTTATGCATTTTGCAGGTTTTTCATTTTGCATGTAGATGTTGACCAAGGATGTGTGTTCTTGATCTATTGTGTTTAATCATTATATAGTGTCCTCACTTATCTTCTAGAGTGGTTTTCATTCTAAAGTCCATTTTATCAGAGATTTATATTGGCACTTATGCTTTCTCCTGGATACCATTTGCTTGATACATTTTCTTCCTAGCCTTTGATTTTTAGTTTTTTTCCTAATTTCTTAGATTAAGCTCTTATAGGTAACATGTTGATGGGCTTTGGGTGGGTTTGTGTGTGTGTGTGTGTGTGTGTGTGTGCATGCATTTGTTTGTCTGTTTGTTTTTTAATCCAATCCTACTCTTTTTTCTTAATTGGTGAATTTAAGTTATTCACATTTAGTGAAAATATTGACAGCTCAAGTTTTATTGTTGCCATTTGCTAATGTTTATTTTCCTTTTGTTTCTGTTTATGTTGGTGCGTTAACTTTCCTTTTCTGTCTCCGTATGAAATAATTCA
>NW_006399785.1:14581163-14585744 GCF_000299155.1 Elephantulus edwardii | reverse complement strand
AGTGACTCAGTATATTCTTTCCATCTTCTTTTAATACTTCCTGGATCATTTAACATTCTGCCAAAAGCAGAATATTTCTTGTAGCATTGGTTTTGTTTTTTACAAATTCTTTAAGTTCTTGGTTTTCTGCAAATGACCTAAATTTTCCTCCATATTTGATGGGCAGCTTTTCTGGGTACAGGATACTCTGGTAGCATTGTTTTCTTTCAGACTACTGTATATGTCATCCCATTTTATTCTTGCTCATGTAATTTCAGCTGAGAAATCAATGTAACCAAATTGGTTTGCCTTTGTAGGTGACTCTTTGTTTTTACCTTGCTGCATTTAGTATTCTGTCTTTGATTTTGATGAATCTGATGACGATATGTCTTGTGATTTTTTTTTGTGTGTGTGTCTGTGTGTCTAGTCTGTTTTTAGATTCTCTGAGCTTCTTAATGCAGATTTCCTGCTTCTTCATGATACTTGGGAAGTTTTACTCTTTTACTTCTTCCACAATTTTCTTTGTTCTTTCCTGGCCCTCCACTTCTATGTTCTAGAATTCTGTTTATATTTAAAATGTTCCTTTTGATGTTGTTGGACATGATTTTAATGTTTTCTTCATTTCTCCTCTGTCTGCTCTCAGATATCTCTTTTAGTATATGTCCACTGAGGTTCTTGTCTTCTAGTTCACTGACTCTCTCTGTTCCATCTCTTGTGTTCTGCCTTTTATCTTTTCAACATGTTGAAATTTTCTGCCACTTTAGATATTCTGGAATGCATGTTAATATATTTCTGTTATTTCCAGTACTGTGTCAGCTATCCACTTTGTCTTGTGATGATTTTTTAAGTTATTGTACCTCTGTATCCGTAGTTTCAATTCTTTCTTTCATCTTTTACGATTTCTTCTGTAGTTGTTCATATTCTTCTGTGTTGATATATTTCTTCTGGCTTCTTGTCTCTGGACTATTCACTTTGTTTATCACTTCTATTCTGTCTTCCATCATTTTCACCTTCTTTTGTAGCTGTTCATATCACTTGACATCAATATCTTTCTTCTGATTCCCTGTCTCTGGGCTATTCACTCCATTTAAGTCTTCCATTCTCTTTTCTTTTAATTAGTTATGTCTTTTACTATAGCTGTTCGGATGACTCTACATCAGTATGTTTCTTTTGTCTTCCTGTCTTTGGGGTAATCATTGAATCTGCAATATGCTTTGCTCTTTTAGGAAAGGACCTATTATAATTTTTTTCACAATATTTGAAGATACTATTGGCTTTTTTGACATTATGTGGAAATTTCCTTATTATGTGTTATGCTGTTTCTATTGTGTCTGTCTGTGTAGGTTGTTGACAGTTCCTTATCCTTATGATGTTCTCAGTTAGTTGCAGACTTATAGTGTTCTCTCCATGGGGCTGTGCCACTTCCTCTGTTTGAAATCATTTCTGGATCTGTGGAGTGGTAAAATTTGCCTCTCCTTATGTCCTATCCTCTCTGGTCTGCAGTGCATCCCTGTGGGAATTTTGCCTTATTGTAGCCCTCTCTCTTGAAATTTATTTTCCTCTTTTCTCTGCAGAGTTTCAAGGCCAGATTTAATACCTGGAGCAATTTCTATCTGGGGGCAAGGAGATGTCATGCAAGACCCTCCCAGCATTTCAATATGCTGGCTTTGGTAGCCCCTTGCCTGATTGTAGCCCATTCTGAAAATTTATTGCCATCTTTTGTTTGTGGGCTACCCCATGTGGCAGCCAAGTATCCTGTGATAGCCAGGCATCCTGGAGGAGTTTCCTTCCCAGGGAGTTGCAGGGCCTTTACTTTCCAGGACCTCAATTTTCTGGCTCTGGGAATGAGTATCTCACCTGATTGTAGCCCCCTCTCCTGAAGTCGAATGTTTCTTTAGGTCAGCAGAGTGAAGTGACCAGGTTCCTGAACTGGATCTGCTTTTGTCCAGGAGTGCTGCAGGAAGCTCCTCTAAACACTCATCCAGAGGCAAGGATGGTGAAAATTTCTCTCCCTTACTTTGGACATGTTTTTAACAAGTATCAGTCCTTGGAAAAATACATTATACTGGAAAAGAGAAAGAGTCATACATAGAAATAAAGTCCCTCAACAAGATGGATTGATACAGTGATTGTATTGATGAGATCCAGCATATCAGAAATTGTTACAATGGTTCAGAATGAAAAGGGGATCAGATATCTTGTTCATAGGAAATCTATGAATCTTGAGTGTGTATTGCATTGTGTAAATCTGCTGTCAGGGCCCTCACCAATTCACTGAAGAGCAATGAAGTCTAAGATGTGCCTGATTGAGGTCATGGTCTTTCCAATCACATGCTATGTATCTGAAATCTATACAATGAATAAGAATGGAAAAAAGATGATTTGATGCCTTTGAGGTGCAGTGTTGGGTAAGAGTTTTGAATATCCCAGGTACTGACAAAAACAAGCAAAAAACCAAACCCAAAATCCAGATATATATTGGAGAGAGTGAATCCAAGATATTTTTGGAGGCAAGGATGACAAAGCTTCATCTCACATTCTTTGGGCATGTTGCTAGGAGAGGCTATTACTTAGAGAAGGACATTATGCTTATAAGCATGGAGGGTCAGTGAAAAAGATGAAGACCCTCTATGAAATTAAAGATTGGCACAGTAAATGCACCAAAGGGTTTAAGTGTGTCAGAGATGATGAGGATGGCACATTATAACCAAAAAGAATAATATAAACAGATAAATGAAAATAAAATGCCCAAGGTCATCTTCAGAAACTGGCCATGTGGAGTTTTAGATCCAAATTGCTTGATATACAATCTAATATTATAACTGTGGATTGAATCCCCTGCACCTGAAAATATTTGTTCCCTACAAAGAAAGATGAATTAACAAACCAGCATATTTGACTAATTATTGTGATAATTGAGGCTTTTATTCATTATGTCTGCTTTTAAAGAGTAGAAGTAGAATCAATGGAAAATACTCCCTGAATTGATTTTGAATACAGAAAAACAGTCTTTTCAGGACTAAGACAGAAATGTTTTATGTAGTGGAATCTGAGACATAGTAAGAGCTGCTTTGAGTTGCACAAATGAAAGGAATTGGCTGTTTGGTGGAATATAGAGGATCCAAATATTTGCATGGATTTAGACCAAAACAGACAGATTTCCAGAGCCATTCATCCCTCAGAATTACTAATGTTATGATTCTAAAATATGATGTTTTCTATGTTATCAAATAATCCAAATTCTCTCTGTGGGATAAGTGTCTTCTGAATTGAGATAAAATCCAACTGAGTTCGGCCTCCTCCCTCCAGATGTTTCTCCTTTGCATTTTCCATTTAGGTGCCACTTTCAAATATAGAAAACAATTTTGTAAACTCCCTGCCGTTTCTGTTTTGCTTGTGCTCCACGGAGGCCCAAATAATTTATGGAAAAACAGCACCTGTGTTTTTCACCAAGAATGGCTTTCACCATGCTGATGAATTTCAAATGAAGGGCATCTACCTCATTCCAGTTAAGTGGAAAGCAAATCTTTTTTTCTATTTACAGAAATTGATTGCAGAATGTGCTTAAAAACTATTTCCTTGCCCTATAAAAAAAACCCATTAAAGTCAGAGACACTAAATGCTATGCCATAGCCTTAGAGAAGAAGGAAGGTGGCATATTCAAACTATTTTTATCAAAGGAAAAAATTGTTTTTTCCTGAATATTTTTTCAACTAGATTGAATTGTTATTTCTCTCATTCATACATTAATATTTTCATATATACTCATTTATTAAACAACTATTAGCTTATTAATTATCTATTATATCAGGTAAAAGTGCTTTGTGGTACTAGTCTATAGTGATTTTGTACAAAAACATGTAGTATTGGACCCTTGAGATGATCTCTGTTTTCGGGTGTATTTTGTTTTCTTTGGGTTTTTTGTTTGTTTGTCTGTTTTTTTAAGTAGGCTAATCAGTTTGTGGCTCTTGGACTGGTTTGCTTTTGTAAATAAAAGGTATTGAAATATAACCTCAACCACTCTTTGGTTTCTTTCCAAGCTGTAGTACCAGTTCAGAGTGGTTGCACCAGACACAGTGTGAATTGTAAGCCTGAAATATTTATTCTCTTTAAAAAAGTTTGATGACCTTATTCTAAAAAGTAAGCATAAAAAGAAGATGAAGGTAATAACAGCTTAAAAAATATGCCATAACAGTGAAAATAGGAAAAGATAAAAATGTGCAAGAAATATGCAAGTTTTTTCAAAGGAAATTACGTTCCCTATCTGACCTGAGAACACTATCTGTGAAGTGAATACCAGATACGAAATGAAACATGGGACAACAGAACAGTTCTTCTTGTGATTTAAGAACCTAGATTCTGAGGAATTAGGTGCACAATTGTCATAGTAGAGGGAATGAGATAGGGTTCCATAAGACTTTCCAAGCTATCAACTGGAGGGAGGTAAACTCATCAACAATCTGTATTATACAGATGACACTACCATGCTGGCTGAAAATGAGGACGACCTGAAGTGCTTGCTGCAGAAGGTCAAGGACTGAATGCAGCTTTCCATGTGGATTGAAGCTCAACATCAAGGAAACAAAGTTTCTCACCACTGGG
>NW_006399785.1:14573890-14577662 GCF_000299155.1 Elephantulus edwardii | reverse complement strand
TGTATGCTAATCTATTCTTCATTTCTTCTGTCTAAATTTTCTGACATCCATTCATATGTGTATTTTATGCTATATTAAGCATACATTTCATTTTACTATCTTAAAAATTGCTTAAGAGTCCTGTTGGTTAAATGTAAAACTGTTCATTACAAGGTTGGTAGTTCAAACCCATCCTGAGACTCCTATTAAGAAATATTTGGTGATCTGCCCTGATAAAATTTATTATTGTTCTCAAATACAGATTCATTCAGATGTTTTATACCGTATTATCTTTGCAATCACTATGGTTTAATTTTTTTTTAAGGATCAGTTTTTATTGTTTTGTGGTTTCACTTTTTCCTCCCCTCTCCCTCTCTTTTCATTTCAGTTAATTCCCCAAGATAGATTCTCTCTCTGTGTAAATGATTTCTTAGCTTGTTACAATAGTGATCTTAACATTGCTATTTGAGCCCATGGCTATAGTTGTGTCAAGCTATTTGTTGGTTTCTTTGGGTTTTTTGTTTGTTTGTTTTGTTTTTACTTTTCTCTGAAAAGTTTACAGCCTGGAAAACCCATGAGACATTTTACTTTCATATGGGGTTTGGCTCAGTAGCACCTAAAAAAATAATAGTGATTGCTTTTCCTTTTACCCCCCAATCTCCTTTTATGTAATATCATATAACTTCAGGTATATCACAAGAAATTTAGAATATTACTGCTTTTTCCCTTCTTTTAAATTTGGTGCTGTTATTGTTTTCCATTATACTTTTTCTTAATATTTAACCCTCACTGGATTGTTTCTATTGTTCTAGGAAGTAAATGCACTTCCAAGGACATATAAATAAGAGACAACATCTTCTATGTTGACTCAAGTCATTACCATTCCTGATGCTCTTAATTCCTTTGTGTAAGTCCTTATAGCTTCTGGTATAATTTACCTTCTCCCTGACATAATTTTTACCATTTCTTGTAATGGAATATTTAGGTGATTAAGAATTGTTTAAACTTTTGGATGTGTGTAGAAGTATTTATTTCACTTGAATAGTATTTTACAGGCATAGAATAGAATGATAGCTTGGCATTGTTTTATTTTTTAAAGATGTTTCACTCTCTCTTCTTTAATTGTTTCGGAAGAGGAGTCTGCCCCCACTCTCATCTTTAGTCGGCTGTTTCCCCCCCTTCCTGTGACTGATTTTAAGACTTTCTCTTTATCATTAGTTGCAGTAAGTTGTTTATTAGTTTCCTGGAGTGGTTTCCAGCCTGTTTCCTTTACTTAGCAAATGTTAGGATCTTTGCTAATTCAGGGCTCACAGTTTTCACCTAAGTTTCTAGTATGTTTTAACGTTGTTTATCCATTTTAAGTGTTTCCCTTCTCCCCTTCCATTGGGGATATTGTTTTATTTGAAGATAGAGCAACCCATTTGCAGGTATCCCATCAACTGATTGTCTATTTCTTTATTTATCTGTTTGACAACCTGTTTCTCTATTTCATTTTGAAAAGTTTACTAATCTGCAGTGTATAATCTGGCATTGTCTCCTTTGGTGAAATTTTTATTTTATACATATCCAGGTGTTATATTTAGATTCTGTTCACTCTACATCTATATATACTTTTGAGGATAAGATAAATCTATAATTGTTTTAATTTCTTTTTTCTGCTAATTCAAACATTTGTGCTACTTCTGGTCCCATTAATTTCCCCTTCATTATAGGTTATGTGTTCTTCCTTCTTTCTGCTCCTGGAAATTGTATGCCAGGGATGTTCAATGTTATCGTGCTCTGTTTTTTTGTTCCTAATGAAATTCATGAGTTCTCTGAGATATGTGTATACCACCTGAGGCTAAGGAAAGACCTACCTCAATAAAAAAAGAGCAATCAGTACCTGGTACCCATGTAAGTAAAGTTGTAAAATTTGTTCCCTTTAAACAGATGGGGCTTGGGGGGGGGGATTGTAATTAATGGAGTCTTGGAAAGGGTGAAACCAAGTTTCTCCTTGGAGGCCAGGATTTTGAAGCTCAGTCTTACATACTTTGGGCACATGGCCAGGAAAGACTGGTGTTTGGAGGAGGATACTATGCTTAGAAGAGTGAAGGGAGAGCCCAGGAGAAGACGTCAGACGAGATGTATTGATACAGAAACTGGGACAAAAGGAGGTTTGCGTGTTGGAATCAATGAGACTGGCTCAGGACAGGGCAGGCTTCAGGTTTTTCATGGGGTAGCATGGGTCCCAGGTGACTGATGGCACATAACAACAAAAATTAAGGGGGTATTGTTGTTGTTATGTGCTGTCAAATTGCATGAGACTCATAGCAACCCTATGTACAAGAACCCTAAACCCTGCTTTATCCTGTGCCAACCTCATTGTCTCCAACACATCTACCCCCACTACCCCAATCACTGAATCGATCCGTCTCATTGAGAGTCTTCCTCTCCTATGCGGTCCCTCCACTCTCCCAAACATGATGTCCCTCTCCAAAGACCAGTCCCTCCTTGTAAAATGCCCAAAATATGTCAGTCAAAGCTTCAGAATCCCTGGCTGTGTAGTGCAGAGAATAATAATGTTCCTTAGTACATTTCAAGACCCATTTTGAATTCTCATTGGTCTGTGAATTAGGACATTCTCCATTCTGACTGGGAAAATAGCTATTGTTCCTACCTCTGAGTGAGGTCTAGGCAGTTTTAAGATGTTTGGACCCATCTTTTCCTTACAAAGACTTGCAAAGTTTCCTTATATGTGAGCGCGTATGAGTACTTAGAGAAATCTGGCAGCCTAGTGGTAAATGATTACACTGTAAACCCAAAGGCATGCGATTGGAATCCACCAGCTGCTCTGTGGGAGAAAGATGAACAGTCTCCTCCCTTGAGAATTACTGGCTCTGAAAAACCATTAGAGGGTCAGCTAGACCCAATCCTGCCTCTATGATGCATAGTGTAACGACATATGTGTACTCGGCATAATTAGGGAGTATCTTGAATGTCAGTAAATCTCTCTCTGTGGAACTTTAATTACTCTTCTATTACTAGAAAACTCTAGCTATTTGATCTTCCCTGGATCCTCAGTGAGTATGCTCTAACACAAAGTCCAGCATACTTCGTTCTGTCTGAGTCCCCTTACCTTATACGTCAGCCTGTATTCCTCCGTGAAGGCACCAAGCATGGGCCATCTGAGGATTCACATTTTTCTTGGGTGGCACAAGTGACATGAATCATTTATATGCTAAAGGATGGGGAGCTCAAATGTATTCAGTAGTGCTGTGGAAGAAAGGTGTGACTTCTGGTTTCCATTAAGACTACAAAGAAACCCTACCTGGGAGCAATGCTGTTCTGTGGCAAATGTAGTTCACATCAGGAAGAATCAATTGATGAGAGTGTTTTTGGTTGTTTTGTTTTGTTTTATGCCTCAAGAGCCATTCCCCTTTTTTTGTTAGATAATCCATCCTCTGTAACACCACTGTTTTTATTATTTTATTATTAGTATTATTATTGTTATTACTGGTTCTATCAAGAGGGCAAATAAGGTTTCTGTTATTTCATCATAGATGAAAGCAGATGTGTTGTCTTGGAATGAGGGTTTGCCTTTTTTTGTTTTTTTTATGAGTGTATACGCCAGACTAAAGGATTTGGACTATTCCTCAGTCCGAAACTTCCCACCTGGTGCATTAAATCGTTACAGTCACCTCTGGCTACAAGCAAATGTGTGTGATTATCCTCATATGCCAAGCTAATAATGTTAACTCTACTAACCCAAGAACTTTCTTGGATGTTAAAAGTCTCAAAACTTTGTCTTTATTTT
>NW_006399785.1:14570736-14572960 GCF_000299155.1 Elephantulus edwardii | reverse complement strand
TATATATATATAAAATTGTCCAAATAGAATAGGGGTGAGATGGTGTTGAGAAGAAATTTTAAAGGTCTATAAGATTCCAAGTATTGTGATTATTGGATATTGGCATTATTGTTATGAGTTGGTGTTGTCAAATGAATGGATAAGAAGGATAATAAAGCATAAGAAACTCTTAATAGTTTTTAGCCTTTGATGAAGAAGTCAAGCTATTTAGTGTGTGTTTGGTTTTGAGGTGTGTAGCCTGATACCCAAAGGAATAATTGATTTTATTTTACATAGTGATTTTCAGGGGTGGAGAAAAATAATGCATATAGATTCATCAGACTAGATACAACCTAGACTGACTATTCCTAAAGCAGTTTTCACCTGAAAGTCTTCGGAGAAACAGAGTCATGCCTTTTTAAATTCTTTGTAGAATTGTGAACATACTTCACAAATTCATTAGCACCTCTAATAAATTAAATCATTTGAGTAAAAGTTTGGAATTAAAGAAAATCATTGATGCAAACATAGACACCTGCTAAGTATTTACATATGCTGTGCACAGGTGCCTACCGGAGCACATTGTTTCAGACGCATGACCTCCCTCCCTCCCAAACGCACACACCCTCAGCTAATATCTTCTGGAAGGTACTGTAGATGAGAAGTTGCTTTGAGATGAAATCCTAACAGTTATGGAGAAGACCTCGCTTTATGATGATCTCATGCACAACACATCAAAATGCTATCTGGTCTTACCCCATCTGATCCCTATCATCATCCCCTCTTAAGGGTTTTAATATTGTGACATATAGAGTTTTAATTGCTTGGTTGCTTAGAAATAGCTAATTAGGACTCTCCATCACCACCATGTTATTGTTGTATGCCTCCGAGTTAGAATTGACTCATAGCTGACTCTTCAGCTGATTGTCAGAGACAGTAAATCACACATGAAGAGTTTACTCATCTCCCCTGTAAAAGAACTGGTGAATTTGATCTGTATGCCTTTGGGATTGCAGTGCATCTTTTCCCCGTCTAGTTCATTTTACTCTGGAGTCTTCGCTTAAAAGTATTCAGATTCAATGGAAAATGTAAGCTAGACAAGTTGGTGTTATGCCTTATGTTTATTGCCCAAGAATCAAACCTGGGTCTCCCACACAGGACATGAGAATTATCCCAATGAACCACTGTTTTCTAAAGACATGAAAAATTGAGAACAGTAACCTGTCATTAGCGGCTCTTAAGTCTTCTATTGATCATGTTTAGAGAGAACAGGGTTCTAAGTGGTGCAGCACTTGTCTGTCAGTTTGCTGAATTGTGATTACTTGGGGTTGCTGTGATACTGCAATTTTTGTCACTGGTGTGTCCAGTTCCAAAAGGGTTTCCCATCATGGATGGGTTTTATTGGGGCTCCCTGATTAAGACAGACTAGGAAGCAGGATGGGCCATCTACACCCTAAGTAAAAGGCTTTTGAAAACTATGAACACTAAACAAAGAGGATAGTTGTAGTAGTGTAGTGGTAGAGACAGATTGGAAGTTAGTTAACATGAGAAAAATCAATAACAAATATCATTTAACAATTGGTACATGGAATGTTCATTGTCTGAATGCTGGGAAACTGGGTAATTTTTTAAAAAGAAATGGAATGCATGAATATTGACATACTAGGCATCAGTGAGATGTGATGGACCAGCTAAGGCCACTTCGAATCATATAATCATGTGATATACTAGGCAGAGCATGAAAACCAGAAGAAGAATGGTGTTGCATTCACAGTCAAAAGTCAATTTCAAGTTCTATACTGAAATACAATGTTGTGAGTGATAAGATAATATCCATATGCACACAACGAAAACTCGTTAATATGACTATTCAAGCATATGCTCTTACGCCTAGTGCCAAAAAGAAAGAAATTGAGAATTTTTCTCAAATTTTGCAATCTGAAATTGACTGAACGTGCAATCAGGGTGTATTAATGATAATTTGTGACTGGAATGCAAAAGTAGGAAACAATTAAGAAGGAACAGTAGTTTGAAAGTATGGGCTTGGTGATCGAAATGAGGCTTGAAATAGAATGATTGAATTTTGTATTTACAATAATTTATTCATTGAAAATACTTTTCCTGAAAGACACAAAAGATTACGTTACACATAGATTTCGCGTGATGGGCTGCATAGGAATCAGATTAACGGCATTTGTGGAAGAAATCATTGGAGAAGCTCAATATCAGCAGTCAAAACTAGGCC
>NW_006399785.1:14568152-14569741 GCF_000299155.1 Elephantulus edwardii | reverse complement strand
GGGATATCATTACTGATATCAGATGGATCCTGGCTGAAAGGAAGGAATACCAGAAAAATGTCTATTTGTGCTTTATTTACTGTACAAAGGCATTTGACTGTGTGGATCATGACAAGTTGTGGCTGACATTGAGAAGAATGGAAATCCTAGAGCACTTGATTGTGCTCATGAGGAACCTATATCTAGAGTAAGAGGCTTTTGTGTGAACAGAACAGGGGATCACTGCATGGTTTAGAATTGGGAAGGGAGTGCATCAGGAATGTATTCTATCTCCATACATGTTCAATCTATAGGCTGAGCAAATTACTCGAGAAGCTGGACTCTGTTAAGAGGAATGTGACATCAGGATTGGAGGGAGACTCATCAACAACCTGCATTATGGAGCCAACACAACTTTACTTGCTGAAAGTGAGGAGGAGGTGAAGCACTTGTTGTGGAAGATCAAGTAAGGCAGCCTTCTGTATGGATTGTGTCTCAAAACCAAGAAGAAAAAAATATATTTTTACCAGTAGACCAATAGGATGTGTCATGATGGATGGAGTGGAGTTTGAAACTGTCAACAGCTTCATCTTGTTTGGATCGCTTGGAATCATCAGTCAGGAAATAAGGAAACTCACTGTACTGGAAAAATCTGCAGTAAGGGACCTTTCCAAATTACTTAGGAGTAGTAGTGTAATTTTGAGGACTAAGGTGTGTCTGATTCAGGCCATGGTCTTTCTGATTACTAGCTGTGCATCTGAGACCTGGACAATTAATAAGGATAAAAGAAAATTGATGCCTTTGAGCTGTGGTGTTGGAGAAGAGCATTGAACATTCTATGAATGGCAATGAAAACAAATAGATGTGTCTTGGAAAGGGTGCAGACACAGTGCTTTTTGGTGGGAAGAATGATGAGGCTTTGCCTCACATACTTTGGACATATTCCTAGGAGGTGCTATTCCTTGGAAAGGGGCATGATATTGGAAAGGGTGGAGGGTCAGCATAGAAGAGAAAGACCCTCAAGCAGGTGGATTGACAAGGTGATTGGTGCAATGAGCTTCTGTGTGTTAGGAAGTGTGAGGATGGTGCAGGACAGTGCTAGGTTCGGATCTTTTGTTCATGGGGCCTCTATGAGTCGTACTCAAATTGATAGCACCTAATAATAACAACAACAACCACAACCACCACCTATGATTATGGTTATGACAACGAGTAACCCTTGACAGCCTGGAAAAAATTCATTCTCATGGCTCAAATATCAGACAACGTTGTTGCTGTTATTGTAAGGTGCCATTAAGTTGAGTATAACTCATAGCAGTCCTCTGAACAAGAGATCACCAGAACCCTACCCTATTCCATAGTACCATCCACATAACCTCTGACATGCTCTAGCCCATTGTTACATCCACTGTGTTAATTTATGCTGTTAAGAGTCTTTGTCTCTTTCAGCTACTCTCCACCTTTCAAAGCATAATACCCATCTCCAAGGAATAGCCTCTTCCAGCAACATGTCCAAAGTATGTGAGAGGAGGCTTTTTCATCCTTGCCTCCAAGGAGCACTCTGGCTGCATGTTTCTCCAAGACAAACCTGTTTGTTTTAGGAAGTCCAT
>NW_006399785.1:14562894-14564509 GCF_000299155.1 Elephantulus edwardii | reverse complement strand
CACGTTCAGTGTGACTATTGAAAGGTTAGGTTTTATTGCTATCATTGTGTTGAGTTCTTTTTGGTGTTGTTGCTAGTTACTTTAGACCATGGAGCTTTTCAGCTTTTAGCATAGCAAATCATTGAGAAAAGGCCATGTCCAGTATCGATTACAGTTACTTTTCAGACTCATTGCTCCTCAGAAAGAGAAAATTTCAAAAAGTAGCTACAGAAGATAAACCAGAGTATTTTAGTGGAGTGTGCAGAGAACTGGAAGACTGAATGCAGAAAATAAAAAAGACAAATTCACTCACCATCTCTCAAGCTTAAAGAACTGAAACCATATTTAAACCTAAATTTGTAATAATGAGAGATTCTATCGTCAAAATCATGAATGATCCAGGAAGCATCAAAGAAGATGGAGGGAATCACTCTACCTAAACGAATTGCTTGACACTGAAATATCTCAGGACGTATTATCTGATCAAGAGTCACTGGTAATGAAAGAAGTTGATGCTGTACTGAGAGCATTGTAAAAAAAAAATAAGGCCCTGGCTATTGGTGAGATACTGATTGACATTTTTAATCATCAGATGCAACCTTCGATGTGCTCATCAGTCTATGTCAGAAAATTTGGAGGACAGCTCTGTCTGGCCAGCTGACAGGAAGGTATCTGTATTTATTCCCATTCTCAAGAAAAGTGATCCAATAGAATGTGGAAATTATCAAACAGTAGAATTAATACCATATGCAAATATAATACTGCTGAAGATTACTAAAAAATGGCTAAAACAGTATATATAGAGAGAACTGACAGAAGTTCATGGTTTAGAAGTGGTCTTTGAACAAGGGAAATCACTGGTGATGTTAGACGGGTCCTGACTGAGAGCAGAGAATACCAGAAGAATGTCTATCTGTGCTTTGTTGACTATGTGAAGGCATTTGACTGTGCGGACCATAATGAACTATGTTTAACACTGAGAAGAATGGGGATCCCAGAGCATGTATTTATGCTCATGTGGACCCTCAAATAAACAAGAAAGGTGATCAAAAGCCTTAAGAAGGTATTCATTCCTTAAAATAAATATCTTAGGCTGGCCGACAAGCACATGAAGAAATGTTCAAAATCCCTAACTCTAAGAGAGATGCAAATCAAAACAACTATGAGATATCACCTCATCCCAGTCAGAATAGTAAAATTTAACAGAACAGCAAGCAACAAATACTGGCGAGATTATGGAGAAACTGGAACCCTTATTCACTGTTGGTGGGAGTGTAAAGTGGTGCAACCACTGTGGAAGGTGGTATGGCACTTTCTCAAAAAGTTGCAAATAGAGATACCATTCTACCCAGCAATTCCACTACTGGGAATGTACCCCAAAGAGACCATAACTGACATCCAAGAAGATATATGCACTCCCATGTTTATTGCAGCTTTTTTTCACAATAGCAAGGAGTTGCAAACAACCCAGGTGCCCATCAACAAATGAATAGATAGAGAAGCCGCGGTATATTCACACAATGGAGTACTATGCTGTACTGAAAAACAAGGAACTCATGCAATATTATTCAAAATGGGTGACCCTGGAGGACATTATGCTGAGTGAAATATCTCAGTCACAAAAGGACAAATACTG
>NW_006399785.1:14549722-14562539 GCF_000299155.1 Elephantulus edwardii | reverse complement strand
CAAAAGAACCCAAAAAACCTATAATGAATGAGAATGAGTGTATGAAACACAATGTGAATGAAGAATAGTGTGAAACAATGTATATGAACTTTGTAAGCCAACAAATACACAATAAAAATTTTGGAAAAGGGAAAAAATAAATACCTTAGGTCAAAAGCACAGTATTTGCTGAAGGATAAAATGCAAAGGCAGAAGGGACTAGGGTAGAAGGACTAGAAGAAAGGAGAATCACAAGAGATGTGAGAAAAACTAAGTCACATTGTGGGCATCGCTATTAAAGTTTTAGAACAAGCTATGTATAAATGATTGATGGGAAACCAATTTGCTTTGTAATTATTCACTCAAATCACAATTAAAAATACAGTTCTATAAGCTTGAGGAATTTAAGTGGAAAGCTTCCATTAGTTCATCTTTACTCACAAAATCCAATAATTATATTTGCAGAAATTTGGGGAGAGAAGTAATTAAAGACTGTCATTCAAATTCAAGTATGCAAACTTTCTGTTTTATTTTTAGTTGCACTCAACTGATATTGAAAACAATTGTAGCAAATTTTCAAAACTTATTTTATTATTAAGCGCACACAAATTGACTATTGCTTTTATTTTTTGTGATTTTAGTGAAAGTTTACAAAAAAGGATAGGTTTTCACTCTAATTGATACACATTTTTCTCTATCCTCTCTCCTCCCATTCACTTTGTTATGCTTGATGTCCTGTTTCAATTGGACACACAACATCCAATCATCCATTTCCTTCAGATAATCCCTCCCTTCTTTTATTTCAGTGTGGTGTTCATTATCTATCCATTCTTTCATTCTTAACAATGCTATAAACCATGGATTAAAGTCGTTTACTATCTTGTGACAACCTCACAAATCATTGTTGGTGACTGTGTCAATCCATTGGTTTGAGGGTCTTCTTCCCTTTCACTGATCCTCTCCTATTTTACCTTTCATTATTTTATATGTCTTTAAATGAAAGTAGTGATATTGTTTACTAATATTCTCAGTCTGTCGGATCACGTTTTCTTAGAATGGGAATAAATATGGATTTTTTTCTAATCAGTTGGCCAGGTTTCTTGGCACAATGTGGTAAGCATATCCAGGGCTGCATCTGTTTGTGGAAATACATCCATTGGTATGCCATCAATTACTGGGACATTGTTTTTTTCACCAGTTGTTCTGTGTCAGCCAGTTCTTTTTGACACAGTGACTCTGGGTATTCCTTCTAACTTCTTTAGTTGCTTCCTGGATTATTTGAAATTCTGTTCATAGCATCTTTAAGAATTATGACTTAAGGCTTGAATTTGTTCTTTTAAGGCTTGAATTCATTCTTCAGTCCCTTCACCTAAAGAAATGTCAAGCAAGCCGCTGCCTTTGATTTTCTGACTCCAGCTCTTTGCCTATTTCATTATAATACTTAATCTGCTTTCCTACACCTCCCTTTGAAATCTTCCATTCAGCTCTTTACCTTTTTCATTTCTTCCCTTGTGCTTTAGCTGGTATTCTAGAGCAATATTCAAAGTCTCTTCTGACATTCATCCTGGTGTATTCTTCATCCATGTCTTGCTGAATATTATCCAAAAATAATTGGAATGGAAAATCGACAGAGAATTGCCAGATGTGAAAACTGCATTTAGGAAAAGCATTGACATTACGGACATGTTAGCCAATATTAGACAGGTCTTAGCTGAAACTGAAAGTATCAGAGGAATGTCTATTTGTATTTCATTGACTGTGAAAAGGCCATTGGTTGTGTGAATCACTACAAATTGTGGTTAATTTTGAAAAGAATAGGAACCCCAGAATGTATAACTGTGCTCCTGTGAAATCTATATGTGGACCAGGAAGCAGTCATCAAAACAGAGCAAGGAAGTATTACATGATTAAAATCAGGAAAGCAGTATTTCAGGGATGCGTCTTATCTTCATACTTTTTCAATCTATACACAGAACAGATCATTCAGGAAGCTGGACATTATGAGGAGGAATATGGCATCAGAATTAGAGGAAAACTCAAAACAGCCTGTGTTATGTATATGACACAACCTTGCTTGCTGAAACTGAGGAGGACCTAAGGCATTCACTGAAGAAAGTCAAAGACTACAGTCTTCAATATGGATTTTAACTCAACATCAAGATAACAAAGATTCTCGCCACTGGGCCAATTAGCAGGTCCATGATAAATGAAAAAGTGATTGAGAGAATGTGAACAATTTCAGCTTGCTTATTTCCACAATGGACACTATTGGTACCAACAGTCAGTAAAGCAAAAGATGACTTGTACTAGGAAAATCTATAGTCAGGATCCTCTCCAGAGTTTGGAAGAGCAATGATGTCAGTCTGGAGATTAAGGGGCACCTTAGCACCTCGTCCAAGCCACGGCCTTCACATTATTTGTTATGCAGCTGGACAATAACTGATAATGGTAGGAGAATAGAGACTTTTGAATGGCGATGCTAGAGAAGAGTTTTGAACATACCATAGACTACCAAGAAAGCAAACAGTGCTGGGAGGCAAGGATTTTGACGCTCTGTCTTACATACTTTGGGAATGTTGCCAGAAGGGGCCAATCCTTGGAAAAGGACATCAAGCTTGGAAGGTTGAAAGGATAACACATGAGATGAAGATCCTCTATGAGATAATTACACAGTAACTGGAGTAATGCGGGTAGATATGTCAGAGACAGTGAGATTGGCTTGGGAGAGGGTAGGGAGGGTTCAGAACCATAGCACATATGGTTGATGGGAATCTCAGGCAACTTAATGACACGGAACAATAACAGTAGCATGTTTTCAATGTCATTTATGACTATTATATCTGCATTATAACTCAAATTCATTTCCATAGAGCTGGAACTGACTCAACTGATTCTCTAGAATGCTTTCAGAGGTGGTAAATCATATGGAAGAGACTGATTGTCTATAACAGTAAGACTTGTTGTTGTGGTTGTTGATAATGATTGCAGTTGAGTCGAGCACAACTCATAGAGACCCTATGAACAAAAGGCTTGAATCCTTTCTGTAATTATCATTTATCAAAGTGCATAGAATTTCCAGAGGCATGTTATTTAAAAAGTAGATGTCACTCCTGCTTCCAAATCTGTCTTAAACTGGGAGCTCCGCCCAACACTGGCCAACATGGGTAATTCTTATGGCATTTGATACCCCAATGGCACAAGGTTCAGCATCACAGCAACCCCAGGTTACCTAAGTACAGCATATTGACAGAAAAGTGCTGTACCACTAAGAAGAATGTTTCTCCAAAATACAATAACAACTGACTTTTAACTGCAAAGGTCGTCCCCGAGGTCTTGTTGATTCTAAACAAGAGGCTTAAATAAAATAATTTTTAAAAAATCCAGAATAATATAGTATGTTGTTGTTATGTGCTGTTGAGTCACCTGCAATGTATAGCAGCTCTGAACCCTTCCCTGTCCTGAGCCAGTCTCACTAATTCCAAAAAGATTTGTAGAAAACATCCAAGGCATGCTGTTAATAATATTTTAAAAGTAGGGAAAATCCACGTGTATATGAATGGGGCAATGGGTAAACAAGCTGTGGTATGTTCACACAGTACTGATGGAAAATAAAAAAAAAACACACAAACATACAAACAAAAACCCACCAAGATATGAAGCAACATGAATGAAAGTCAGTATATATAAAAGCAAAGTACGTTGAGAGAAAGAAGGCAAGTGCATCAGATTACATATTGTGTAACTCTATTTATGTGACATTCAAAAACACTAAAAGTAAATCCATGATAATGGAAGCCAGAATGCTTTTCTTTTAAGACATTAAACAGGAAAAAAGGGAATAAATGGACTTTCTGATGTGCTGTTATATTCTACATCTTGGTCCAATGATGATTTCTCTGGTGTGTTTGCATTTGGAAAAATACACTAAGATACACCATTTAGGATTATGTATTTTGTTGTCTATAATCATGCCTTAACAAACAATCATCAACTTTTAAATACTGCTATGGCAGAAAAATGTCATCATCTTGATTTCCCCATTTCCCAACTTTATGAATTTAAGCAGTCAAATATTTTAACTATCCTTTGGTCTCAAGTCCTAGTTTCTACATTCTAAAGATAATTATTTTACATTCCTTCTCTTTAAGAAAAACAATTTTTCTTTTATTGTGAACCTTGAGCAAATGCTTTCACATATACGAAACTCAAAACGTCTCAACATTTTAAAATGTAAACAGGAGAGAAGTTTGTTATAGTGCATGCAATGCAATATCATACAACGTCTTATGTCTAAGGAGTATATTAACAAAGTTACCCTTTTATTTCAAAGCTAGGCTTTAAGAAATTCTTTATGATTCACTAAAATGGCAGCAAAGTGTGGAATAATTTGTTGTTGCTGCATTTTCCAGAAACTGTATACCTTACAACTGAATGAATCAGTAACTGTTGGGCAATTTCTTTTTCCAACTGCACAGCACTTTGGAGTGTATACTTTTCTGAGGGGTCATGAAAAGAAAATTGGAAATATCATACCCTTGCTGACATGACATAAAAAGGTCCTTGCATTTTGCATCTATTGTTTGCTCAGAATAAAGGGAAAAAGTCTCTTGAAAGAAAAGAATGCTTCCTTTGAATTCTTTCCACTGAATGCAAACCATTTATCCCACCATCAAAGGCAACCCAGCTTACAAATAAAGGCTGAAGTCAGAGGTGATTGTGTTGTTCTTTTGATGATTATACAAAATCAACTTTCTCCTTGCATCTGTCAAAGATGTGTCTCAGTTTGCTCATACTTCTATATTGTCTCAAGATACATTACGGTTGTTGTTATAAACTGTTCAGTCAACTGCAACTAATAGAGACTCTATGAACAATAGTTTTGAACCCTGCTCTGTCCTGAGCCAAGATCACAGTCTCTGATACACCTATCCCTACTGCCCCATACTGTGTCAAGTCATCTCACCCAGGGTCTTCCACTCCTGTGCTGACACTCCACCTTTCCAAGCATGATCTCCTTCTCGAAAGATTGGTCTCTCCTGGAAACGTGTCTGATGTCAGATGGAGATTTAAAATCCTTGCATTCAGAAAGCAACTTGATTTCACCCTCTCCAGGACAGACCTATTCGTTTTCTTCTTCATCTGTGGTTATGTTCAGTACTCTTCTCTAGCATCATAGCTCGAAGGCCTTGATTCTTTTGTCATCTTTGTTTATTGTTCAGCTTTCTGATGCATCACAAGTAATTGTGAAGACTGTGGCCTGAATCAGATGCACCTTAGTCTCTAGAATCACATTGTTGCTCTTTAGTACTCTGGAGAGGTCTCTGACAGCCTGCTTTCCTAATGCAATTCCTCCTTTGATTTCCTGACTGTGGGTGCCAAGAGTGTTGACTGTGAAGCCAAGCAAGCTGAAATTTTTAACAGTCTCAATGTCTTCTCCATCTATCATGGTGCTACAATTGGCCCAGTGCTGAGAATCTTTGTTTTCTCAATGTTGAACTGTAATCCACATTGAAGACATCAGTACTTGAACTTCTACAGCAGATGTCATGTCCTCCTTAGTTTCAGCAAATAAGATATGTAATCTGGATAAAGCCGGTTGTTTATGAATCTTCCCCCAATCCTGATGCTACATTCCTGCTCATAAAATCCAGCTTCCCAAATGATCTGTTGCACGTGATTGAAAGACATGGAGAAATGACACATCACATTTTTTTTTATTTTGAACAATACAGTATTTCCTTGTTCTTTTCTGATGACTGCTTCCTAATGTATGTAGAGGTTTCTCATGGGCACAATTAATTGTTCTGGGATTCTTCCTGTTCTCAGTGTTGGCCACAATTTGTTGTGATACACACTGCCAAATGTTTTTGCATAGTGAATGAAACAGACCTTCTTCTAGTACTTTCTACTTTCAGCCAAGACATTAGTATTATTTTATTTATTATTCTGTTTTGGTCAAAAATATACACATCAAAACATTTACCTCCCCCCCCCCAAAAAAGAAGACCTACATTTTTAATTGATTTGCACTGATTACATTATTTATGGTGTACATCTATTGTAGCCTTTTCCAAACTATTGCATCACCATTAACCTAAACCCAGTGTCTCCAGAACAAAACCTCACCCGTTCTTTCTCCATCCTACCTTAGTTAACTATTTTTTTTTCTACATATATTTCCACAGTTTTGGCAGATTTGTTTCATTTGACTTATTGTTTCCAAGTGTATTCCTGTTGTGTCATGCAACAAGTTCACAGTTTTCATTAGGCTGACATAATACGACATTGTATGGATATACCATATTTTGATTTTCTATTCATTATTCATGGCCATTTTGATGATGTCTACCCTTCGACTCTAATGAAAAATCCTACGTTACACACTGGTCTACAGGTTTATACCATCTTTTCTTAAAGCCACCTGAGGAAAATTACTCTCTCTTGCTTCTCTCATCCACGTCAAATAGTAACATTTACATTAAAAATTCACAATTTTTCATCTTTGGTCTACATGCCATTAAGGCCTTTCTCAGCCTCCAGTAAATCGTATCATATTGCCACCATCTTTGTGTAGTTAGTAAGCCTATGTGTGACTTTTTGTGTGTACTCAACAGGTTTGGTGTTTTTTTTTTCATTGTTTGAGATGCTGTATTTGATTGAATGTTGTTGTTGTGAGGTGTCACTGAGTTGAGTACAACCCACAGTGACCCTGCATATGACAGAGCTGAACCCTGACCTTTCCTGCATCATCCTCACACTTCCTGACACACACGAAAAATCCCATTGCAGCAGTTACTGTGTCAATCCACCCGGTGAAGGGTCTGCCTGTTCTTCGCCGATCCTCTACCCGTCCCACTATCATGTCCTCTCTAAGGAATAACCCCTTTGGCCACATGCCCAGTGTATGGGAATCAAAGGCATATCATGCTTGCTTCCAAAGAACACTGTCTGCACCCTCTCCAAGACATATTCATTTGTTCTTTTGGGCATTCTTGGCATTCTCAGCGTTCTTTTCCAGCACCACAGCTGAAAGGCATCATTTTTTTTTTCTGTCACCCTCATTCTTTGTCCAGCTCTCAGACGCCTAGCCAGTGCTCAGAAAGACCATGACCTGAATTAGATTCACTTTGGTCCTCAGACTGGCATCATTACTTCTCAATAACTGGAGAGGTCCCTAAACTCAGACTTTGCCAGTGAAAGATGTCTCCTGATTTCCTGACTGCTGGAACCAAGAATGCTAATTGTGGCTCTAAGTCAGATGATGTTGTAGACAGTTTCCATCTTTTCTCTATACATCGTGATGTTCCTAAGGGTCTAGAGGTAAGAATATTTGTTTTCTTTACATTGCAATGCAATCTGTATTGAAGGCTGAATTTCTTCTGCACGGAATCATGCTGTTGTTGTTGTTATTGTTCATTGTTATGGAGTCGAAGATGACTCTTAGTGACCCTATGAACACAAGGCCTGAAGCCTTTCTAACTATTATCAATGTTTTTTCAGTCATTTTTTAATAATCTTCAAGCAATATTTTGCTTGTGTGTGATATTAGTTACTGATACTTTCCCATAATTTCCACTTTATATTGAATCATTTTTCTTCTGAATGGAAACAAGTATCGTTCTCTTCCAGTCAGTTAGCCAGCTAGGTGTGTTCTAAATTTTTCTGGAATAAACTGGTGAGTCCATCCAAGGTATCTCATTTGATATTCTATAAATTCCTGAGATTTATCTTCTGCCAATGCCTTCAGTGCAGTTTCAACTTCATCCTTCATCACCAATCTATCTTGTTCCTGTGATATTTATAAGTTTTCAGTGTCAACTGTATTATTTGGTACTGTGATTCTCTGTATTCCTTTTGATGCTTTCTGGATCATTAAAGATTGTACACATACCATCTCTCAGTATTTCAATTCAAGGCTTGAGTTTAATTTTTTACTTCTTTCAGTCTGAGAAATACCAAGCAAGTACTTCCCATTTTAGTCTCTGACACCAGTTCTTTGCACATTTTGTTATAATATCTTGCTTAATAATCTCAAGCTGCCCTTTGAAATCTTCTGTTTAACTCTTTTACTTTGGTATCTCTACTTTTTTGTTCATGCAGATTGCTTGCTAAAAGTGAGGAGGGCTTGAAGCAATTGTTGCAGAGGATCAAGGAATTCAGCCTTCAGTATGGATTGCATATCAATGTTAGGAAAATGAAGATTCCGCCATGGTGGTTAAGACAGCATGGTATTAGTACAATGAGAGACACATAGATCAATGGAATAGAATTGAGAATCCAGATATCAGCTCATCTACCTATGGTCAACTGATTTTTGACAAGGAGATGAAATCAGTTAAGTGGGGAAATGACAGCCTTTTTAACAAATGGTGTTGGCAAAATTGGAAAGTTGTATGCAGAAGACTTAAACAAGACCCACACCTCACTTCATATACAAAAACCAACTCAAGGTGGATCATGGACCTAGGGCTAAAACAAAGGACTTTAAACTTAATTCAAGAAAAGCTTGGAAGAACTCTAGTAGTCCTAATCCACAACATAAAAAGTCTTCCAAGTATCCTGAAAAATCTACAATTGGGAGAAGATAAAATAGATGAATGGGACCTTCTAAGAATCAAATCCCTATGCACATGCAAAAACTTCTCCAATAGAGTAAAAAGGGAAGCCACAGACTGGGAAAAAGTATTTGGTAATGACATGTAAGATAAGGGACTTATATCCGGGAATTATAAAATACTTGAACACCACAATAAGATAAAGGTAAATAATCTAATTGAGAAATGGGCACAGGATATGAACAGACACTTCACCGAAGAAGACATTCAGATGGCCAGCAAGCACATGAAGAAAGCCCCTAGCGCTAAGAGAGATGCAAATCAAAAGAACTATGAGATATCATCTGACCCCAGTGAGAGTAGCAAAATTTAACAGAACAGCAAGCAACAAATGCTGGCAAGGTTGTGGAAAACCTGGAACTCTTATTCACTGTTGGTGGGAATGTAAGATGGTGCAACCATTGTGGAAGGTGGTGCGGCGCTTTCTTGAAAAATTGCAAATAGATATACCATTTGACCCAGCAATCCCACTACTGGCAATATACCCCAGAGAGACGATGTCTGTCATCCAAGCAGATATATGCACACCCATATTTATCGCAGCTTTGTTTACAATAGCAAAGAGTTGGAAGCAACCTAAGGGCCCATCCACAAACGAATGGATAGAGAAGCTGTGGTGTATTCACACAATGGAATACTATGCCACATTGAAAAACAAGGAACTTATGCAATATTGTTCAAAATGTGTCACCCTGGAGGACATTATGCTGAGTGAAATATCTCAGTCACAAAGGGACAAATACTGCATGGTGCCACTGTTGTATAATGGGTCCGAAATCAGGATTGGGGTATGACAGAAAAAACTGGATAAATTATCTATATTGTATTGAAACAGATGAGGGAAAGAACAGATTAGAGGTGATATATGATTGAGTATTATGGTTAGCACAGGAATCCAGAATTAAGGTTGCCTAGAGAAGTGTACTCGGGGTGGGGTGGGGCAGAAGGGATGGGGGAATTGTATACTAAAGTAGGATTTTTTTTTTTTCAGAGAGGGGATCTAACTGGTGGGAAGGGGTGGGCAGGGAGAGAAGTGCTGCAATAAATGAATGGAAATCCAAAACCTCTGTAAATGTCTATTAAAATTAATTTTTAAAAAAAGACTGAAAAAAACAAAAACAATGGAGATTCTTACCACTATACCAAAAGGCACCATCATGATGGATGGAGAGAAGATTAAAACTGTCAACAGCTTCCTCTTACTTGAATCCACAATTAACACCCTTGACAACAGAAGTTAGGAAATAAGGAGACACCTTTTATTGGAGAAAGAATGTAGTTAGAGAGCTTGCCAAATTATTGAGGATTAGTGATATCAGTTTGAAGAGTACAGTGTGTCTGATTCAGGCCATGTTGCTTTTGTTCTTATGTGTTATCATGTCATAGCAAAACTACCTACAAGAGCCTTAAATTCTGCTCTATCTTGTGCCGATCATATTGTCTCTGACACATCTACCCCAATACCCCAGTCACTGAATCAATCCATCTCATCAAGGGTCTTCCTCTCTTGTTCTGCCTCTCCACCCTCCCAAGCATAATATCCCTCTCCAAGGACTAATCCCTCCTTGTGACATGTCCAAAATATGTCAGCGGAAGCTTCAGAATCTTTGCCTCCAAGGAACAGCCTGGTCTCACCTCTCTAGGATTCAGGCGATTCATCTGAGAGCTAGACAATTAATAAAAATGACAAAAAAAGAATGGACACCTTTGAGCTGTGGTGTTAGAGAAGAGCCCTGAACATTTTGTGGACAGCCAAGAGAACTAACAGATATGTCTCGGAGATGGGGCAGCTTGAATGCTCTTTAGAAGCAAGAATGATGAGGCTTCCCCACATCTACTTTGGACGTTTCTAGAAGGTGCTATTCCTTCGAGAAGGACATGATATTGGGAAGGGTAGAGGGTTGGCAAAGGAAAGGAAGACCCTCAAACAGGTAGATTGAAAAGTGACTGCTGCAATGGGCTTTTCTGTATCAGGAAGTGTGAGAATGGTGCAGGATGGAACAGCGTTCCGATTTTTTTGTTCCTAGGGCTGCTGTGAGTCGTGCTTGACTTGATAGCATCTAACAACAACAACAACAACCTTTCAGTATCTCAATGTTCTAATGAAATTTTCATAGTGTCTTCTGACATCCATTTTGGCTTTTTCTTCTTTCTTTGTAGTGACCTTTTGCTCTCTTCAAAAATAATCTTTTTCTGCAACAAGTGCTTCAAGTCCCATTCACTTTCTGCAAGCAAGGTTGTGTCATCTGCATAAGATTATTGGTGACTTTTCCTCTATTCCTAATGCCACATTCTCCTTCACAGAGATATCAAGGGTACCATCCATGAAGACAGCAAAGGTTACTACATAGAGAAAGAAGAAGAAGAAAAAACCAAAATGGATTTCAGAAGAGACCCAGAAATTGTACTAGAGTGTCAAGAAGCCAAAACAAATGAGAGATGTTATAGTTAAAAGGCTGGACAGAAAATTTCAAAGGGAAACCTGAGAAGAGAAAGCAAACTATCATAAGAGAATGTGAAGAGTTGGAAGTGGCAAATAAAAAGAGAACTAGCTTGGCATTTCTCAAGCTGAAAGAACTTAAAAGAAAAAAAACAAACAACTTAAGCCTTGCATTACTTAAAGGTAGTATGAGGGAAATCTTGAATCCAGGAAGCATCAAAAGAAGACGGAGGGAATACACAGGATCACTGTACCAAAAAGAATTGGCTGACACTGAAATGTTTCAGGAAGATGATCAAGAGCCATTGTTAATGAAGGAAGAATTTCAGAATGCAATGAAGAAAAATAAGGCTCTAGGAATTGATGGGATACCAACTGAAATACTTCAAATGATAGATGGCAGCCCTAGACATGCTCACCATTTTATGTCTTGAAATTTAGAAGGCAGCTTCTTGGCTTCCTGACTGGAGGATGCCCTCATTCCCAAGAAAGGTTATCCAACAGAATGTGGAAAATAGGAACAAGATCATTAAAATCATGGGCAAGCAAAATACTGCTGAAGATTATTTTTAAATGGTTAGAATATTGCATAGAGAACAGGCAGACATTTAAGTTGGATTTAGAAGAGACCATGGCACCAGGGATATCACTTATGATGTCAGATGCATCGTAGCTGAAAAGAAAAAACGTAAATTTGTACTTTATTGATCATACAAAGGCAGTTGATTGTGTGGATCATAAAAATTATGGCTAACTTTGAGAAAAATGGGAATCTCAGAATACTTCATCATGTTCATGTGAAACTTATCCCAAGACCAAGAGGCTATTATGTGAACAGAACAAGAGAACACTATATCATTTAAATTTTTTTTTAAAAGTCTGTGTCAGGGTTGTATCCTTTCTCCATTTTAGTTGTTGTTGTTATGTATCAATGCATCCTCTGTGACTCATAATGACCCTATGTACAACAGCTCTGACCCCTGTCTTATCCTGAGCCAATCTCACTCTCTCTGACACAGCTGCCCCCATTTCCCCAGTCAATCTATCTCATCCAGGGTCTTCCTCTCCTATGTTGTCCCTTCACCCTTCCAAGCATGTGTCCTTATCCAAGGACTGGTCTCTTCTGGCCACATGCCCAAAGTATGTGAGACGGAGCTTCAAAATTCTTACCTCCCGAGAGCAAGTTGGTTTCACCCTCTCTAGGACAGACATGTTTGTTCTCTTGGCAGTCCACGGTATGTTCAATACTTTTCTCTAGCACCACAACTCAAAGGCATCAATTCTTCTATCATTCTTACTCATTATCCAGCTCTCAGATGCACAGTGGAATAGAATTGAGAGACCAGTAATAAACCACACAAACATGGTTAACTAGGTAGTTTTGGTGGTATAGTCCAAAGCAAGATTTTGCTAACCCAAAGGCACCTCTTGTGGTTTGAATACATTAACAACTAACTCTGTCAAAGAAAGAAAAGTAGTCTCACCCTACCTCCCACCCCCTACTCATACTCCCGATTATAAATTACAGCTTATGAAATCCAGTGGCGGTTTTTATGAATTAGAATCAGTTGGATGGCATGAGTTTTTATTTTCCTTTTTTCATGGTCAACTAACTTTGCCAAAGTCACTAATTCCATTAATGAAGAAAAATGTAGCAACAAAATGAAATTCTCTGTATCTGAAAAATAAAATAGAATATTCAATACCTTGTTAAATTTCAGATTCAAGATTAATTATTGAATAAAAATTACATTAGAGCTATGAACATCCAAAAAAAAAAAAA
>NW_006399785.1:14531233-14548162 GCF_000299155.1 Elephantulus edwardii | reverse complement strand
CTCATGTCAGCATTACTCAGTAGACTTTCAAGTATTTTTCTGGAAATCTCTGCCTTCTCTTTCTACTATGTAAGTCTGATTATGTGCAGCTTAGCTTTTATTTTCTTCAACTTCACTTTAAACTTGCACATGAGTAACTGCTGGTCTTTTCCACAATCATCACCAGATTTGGTTTTAACTGTAGATAGTGAGCTTCTCCAGCAATCTTTCCACGAAAAAAATCAATCTGTTTTCTGTGCGATCCATCTGTTGAGTGCATACGTAACGTTTTAATTTGTGTTTTTTAAAAGAGTATTTGTTGTTGTTGTTGTTGATTGCCTTTGAGTCAAGTATGACTCTTAGCGACTCTATGAACAAAAGGCCTGAATGCCCTATACAACTCTCAACATTTATCAAAATTCATAGTTTTTCTATTAATAAATCATTGAGTTTACAAAATTTGATCATTCATTATGCAGCTTCATTTCTGTCATCAAGTTCATACTTTCTGACTAACATTCTTTCCTCATTGTTTCCAAATTTGCAATCCAGTCACTAATAATTATGAATGTATCTTGATAACATGTTGAGTAAATTTTGGGCTGCAAAAAAATACCTCAAAAAACCCCCTTTGGCTTTAGTTGAAATAACTTGTGTCTGAAAACTCTATGAACTTGGAGAAACGGTGTAAGTTATACAAATGCTCAAGTATTTTGTTCATAGGGTCACTATGAGTTATCTACAACTTGATGACACTTAACAACAACAATTTCGAGCTCTGTTGGCCTAGTGGATAGAAAGTTATGCTACCAAGCCAAAGGTGGGTGATTTTAAACTATGGTCCCTAGGCCTGCTCTTTTAACTTTTTTTGTCATACATTTTTCTAAATGGTATAACACTGGTCTGTCCGTTTGCTGTAAAGAGGTAACTCATGGTTGCTGTGATGCTAAACACTGTGACAGTGATGTGCCAAATGCGAAAGTGGTTACGCATGGTGGACAGTGTTTGGTGGAGCTCCCTGACTAAAATAAGCTTGAAAGCAGGAGTGGCATACACTTTTGAAATAGCTTGCCTCTGGAAACTCTATGAACTTGGAGAAACGATGAAGAGTTATACAAATGTCTTTCATTCATGGGGTCTCTATGAGTTGTCTACACCTCAGTGACACTTAACAAAAATAACAACATATATTTGAATAATAGTCATAGTAATAGCTCTTCCTAGTATGCGTATGGACATTATCTATCATTCACAACATTGTATTTCCGGATGAATCTTTAAATTGCTTTTCTAACTATGAAAGCGACAGCATTCTCCCTCCATTTTTCCTTCCCAGCATAGTGGATCATGTAATAGTCTGATTAAATGTGGCCCAGGTTTATTTATTTCAGTTCACTGATGCCTAGAACATAAATCTTCATGCACTCCATTTCATTTTTTTAACTTTCATTTAATACATTCTATGATCCAATTACTAATGGTTGTTTTCAGTTCTTTCTATTCATTTTTTAGTGACTTCTTTGTCATCTCTAAATTTAATTTTATAACTACTCCCACTTCTGGGTTCACAGGGCTTTTGAAGGTCTATTGTTTCAGAAGTGTATGGCCAATCCTTCCTTGTAGTTTGCCTTAATCTACGAGATCTGTTGCAACCACTCCATCATGGGTGATCCCTCTAGTACTTGAGCAACTAGTGCCAAAGGTTCCACAATTAGAGTGCCCTACAGTCTACCCCAGTACAGCAGACTGGTAGACAAGAGCTTCACTAAAAGGAGCAAACAATAATACCCAATTCTAGACACTTCTATGATATAAAGTAATTGGCAGCATGCAGATCATTCCATACTAACAGAAGTGACAGGTAGGCATTGTACTTCGAAAAGCAAACCATAAAGACAACCAGGCATACACATATTATGGCAGAGAACACCTTTTCCAGACCACAGCTGAGGGCCATGGTAGTACAGTAAGATGAGGCCCTGGTTTTACGTACTGGCACAGATCGTGGTGCAGAGGGATCTTTTGTGACTATTCTTGCTTAGCCTGTGCTTGAGGGCTACTAGGAATAAGAGGCCAAAGACACCGGCCAGAGCCTGGTCTGGCAACTTATAGATAGAAGATAGATAGATAGATAGATAGATAGATAGATAGATAGATAATAGATAGATGATAGACAGATAATACATAGTTATGAGAGAGAGACAGAGAGAGAGAAGCAATCTAACAGTCACTGAGTCAGAGCCGACTCATAGCTGACCCACCAGTGTGTTTTCAGAGCTGTAAATTACATGAGAGGAGATTGTTCATCTTTCTCCCTTGGAACAGCTGGTTGACTCAAATCAACTACTTTTGGGTTAACAATGCAACTTCTTACTCACTACATCACTAGAGCATGTAAAATTGGTAGGTAGAGAGATGGAACTTTGGTGACTATATGTTGAGGAGTTGTGTGACCAACTCAAAAGCACCAGATTTGAATTCATAAGCTTCTCCAACGAAGAAAAATGAACAACTTTCATCCTGTGCAATTCACTACCTCTAAAAACCCTCTGGAGGGTCAGCCATAAATTGCTTCCTATTCAACGATGCGTAACAACGGCAGCAACAATATAGACATGTGTATAGATAAGTTGTTATCATTGTGGACCGTCAGGGCAGAACTAACCTTCCAGTGACAGGAAATTGACCATAACCTTTCCTAGACAATAAATTGCAAGGAAGGAGGTTATATATCGTTCTTCTGTGGAGCAACTGGTGGAATTGTGTGTCTTTGGGATTGCAGGGCAGTTTCTTACCACTGGCCACCTGAGCTCATGAGATAGAGATATGTTATTGCTGTTGGTGTGTACCATCAAGTCAGAGCTGACGCACAGACCACCTTCCAGTGGGTTTTCAGCATCAGGAAATGGTAACGGAGGAGATAGTATGCCTTTCTCCTGTGGAGCAGTGAGTGGCTTCAAATGGCATGCCTTTGAGATTGGAGTGCAACTTTCTACCTGTTGTTGTTAAGTGTCATCGAGTCGCAGGTGACTCATAGTGACCCTATGAAGGAAAGTCCTCAACACTTGGGTGACTTTCATCCTCTTTCCAGGTTCATAGGGTTTCCGGAGGCAAGCTATTACAGAAGTGAATGCCACTCCTACTTTCAAGCTTGTTTTAATTGGGGAGCTCCACCAAACACTATCCACTGTGGGTAACCAACCATTCATGCATTTGACACATCAGTGTCACAGTGTTCAGCCTCACAGCAACCACAAGTTTCTGCTGTATGGCAAGTGGACACACTAGGGCTAAACACTTTTTACCTAGATATAGTTAAAATACATTTTGTTGCTCTTCTTAACTATAATTGAATCAAACATGTTTGGCCACTGACCCACGCAAATTCCATGAATGAAAAAAACAATCCCTACTTTGTGCTTGGCTATCCCCAAGAGTGGTTTAGGCATGGGAGACACATAGAGATTTCTTTGGCTGATTCAAAAGTAAATCACTGGCCTTTTCTCCCTGTTGTTTCTTTGTCTTTCGGCTCAGCTGAGACCTGTTTCATGTCATAGCTGCGCGCAGGTTTCCTCTGGTGATGGTTGTGTATGAGGTGTGTAGACTGGGAATCAATCCTCAATTTCTCTACCACTAAATCATCAATCTCCTTCTGTAGGTGAGTTGGAGACAATGGAATCGACTCAATATAGGGGATGGTTCAGAGCCATTATACATAAGATTGCTATGAATCACAGGTGACTTGACAGCACATAATAAAATAATTGTTGTTGTGTAGCATCGAGTAGGAACCGACTCATAGCTGATCCTCCAGTGGGTTTCAAAGGCTATAATCACACAGAAAATGGCCTGTCTTACTCTCTCGCATCTGCTAGTGGATTCCAATTGTGAGAGAGGTTCAGCCTTTGGGTGAGCAAAGAATTTCTTATGACATTAGAGTTCCTCATAGAAAAATGAATGGAGAAGAGCTATGAAGCTAGGTGCCTTTGAGCTTACTAGTAGGGTAGGATGTCTCTGGACAGTTACCAGCAGAACTAAGAGCTTTGTAGCCTTTACTGGAGCAAGACAGAGGCCCGTTAAACTCTTCAAGAGACTAGGGACATGGTGAGCAGGGCTGCCTCAGTCTCAAAGGGTAAAGTCACAACTTCTGGACTTTCAAGGTGTGAGACCATGGCTTCTGGGGTTTCTGAGTGTGAGATCAAACATTGAAAATCTTCTCTAACTCACTCCGGAGCTTGTGGCTGCCAAGAAGATGAGACTACTACCTAGAGCTGAGGGAGTGGGCCTACCAGGCTGGCGGGAAGTGTGACTGTATCTCATCATTAATAATATTTCATTTAAAACACTTGAGGACACAGCTCTAGGGGCTTGATTTAGATTCACTTCCTTAATTTCTCCAAATAGATCTCTGATGGTTTTCTATTTTATCTCTATTTTGTTACTATTTTTTTATGATACGAAGTCAAATAAATCAAAGGATGTAAGCATTCTCAGTTTTGATATTTTTTTAAATGATTTTGTGTTCTTTGTTAAAGTCACTGTCTCAATCCATCTTGTTGGAATTCTCCCTCTTTTTTCACTCACGCTCTGCTTTATGAAGCTTTATGTCCTTTTTTCCATAGATTGATCCCACTTTCAAACATTTCCAGAGTGTTTGAGATGAACTCTTGCCATCCTTGAATCTAAGGAGTATTCTGATTAAACTTCCTTAAATACAGATTTGAAAGCAGAGTCACTAGGACGTAAGTTACACGCCAGCATCCCTCAGCTGGCACGTGCCAGGGTTGAGATGTAGCTTCATGGCTGAGAACCTTAAACAAGACTCTCTCCCACCTCACTTTTGGGGCTTGCAACAATGATTCGGTTACAGCCTTAGCAAACAGTATCTAACTAAGAAATGTAAAGACACTATAGCTTCATGAAGAATTTAAGTACATTTCTTATATTTTTTTCAAACATTGTTGCTGTTGTTGTTGTTGTTAAGTGCCATTGAGCCATAGACAACTCATTATGACTCTATGAATAAAAGACCTGGACACCTCTATAACTTTCATCCTTTCTCCAGGTTCATAGGGTTTCCAGAGGCAAGCTATTTCGGAAGTGGATGTCACACCTGCTTCCAAAACCATTTTTTATTAGGTGTTAATCTTAACCCAATATATTTATTTTTAATTATTATACTACTTTATCTTCAAAATTTGAATATATTTTAATAAAATTTTTCAGACCAGATTCTTGCTATCTCCATCATTCCCTCACCCATCAAATTGAAAAAAAAAAAGTCTCTAAGTGTTTTACGTTCTTTCTACTTAAACCAAAACAAAACAAAAGCCTTTGACATCAAGTTGATTCCAACTCACTAGTACCTTTATTTATTTTCCCTTTTTCTACTACTTTATGTGCAAAATTCGAATACGTTGTTTTCAAGAACAAATTTTTTCAATTTCCCTCACTTTCCTACGCGTCAAATTGTACAGCCCCATGATTAATCCCCCTTTGCCCTACACATCCTCATCCTGTCGCTTCCAACCTCTCCCACCCCTCTTGGATCATTATACTCTTTCTACAATGTTGGTTTTATACAATATTTATCCTTGTGGGACTGAGTTAGTTCACTCAGCATGATGCTCTCCTGTCCCTCCCAAATTAGGAGATAATTTCACCGGTACCTTTAGAACAGAATACAATTTCCCGTACTGTTTCCAACTCTGAATCTTTATGGAAACTCCGTGTTGTTTGGAGCCATTAAGTTGACCAGGACTCACAGTGACCTGAAGAACAATAAACCAGAGATTTTCCCTGTCCACTGCCATGTTCACCATCTCTGATGTACTCAAGTTACAACCACCATTTGATCCATCTTTTGAGGGAAGCAAAATTGTCTTATTATGGAGAGGCTAGTAACTTTGAGCTATCAACCATTAGATTATAATTACCCAACAATTTTGTCACTCTGTCACTTAGGGTCTTTTTGGTTTGTTTGCCCCCCCCCCCCCACTTTCTTTGTAAGAAAATATACTATTATTCTTCTCTTTCTAGTAATTTCTATTTTGTTCCTTTGGTCACTTATTCTAAAGCACATTTTCTTTTTTTAAAAAAAGGAAACCTCCCATGTGTCCACTTCTAAAATCATACATATGCAAAGTGCATTGTCAGAGTTGAAGGCCTCAAACTCTGAACCTTGAAGCTCTAGCGTCTGCTTCCTCCTTCCCTTGCTCTGAAGAAAAGAGTCCCAGTGGTCTTGCTTCCATTTGACAGAAACAGAAAATGAGACTCATGGGGATCCATTTAAAAAGGCAAGTTTGGAGGGAACGATGTGACATTTCCACATAAAACTTTCTGTTGTTTTGGGTTGGCTCACCATTACGTGGAACATGTGATTTAGATTACAGAAATTT
The DNA here is from genome assembly GCF_000299155.1 of Elephantulus edwardii. Classification (NCBI taxonomy): domain Eukaryota; kingdom Metazoa; phylum Chordata; class Mammalia; order Macroscelidea; family Macroscelididae; genus Elephantulus; species Elephantulus edwardii. The sequence continues at coordinate 14,541,785 of NW_006399785.1, read as the reverse complement.
TACGTACAAAAGTTCTTCAGTAATACACGTTCTTTGTAGCACAAGGTAAAACCTTGGAGTTCTTTGTAAGTCAGTCAAGAAGCAAATAGCCAACTTACAGCTCATTGCCGGACTTGGATTTCATTTCTTCCTGCTCATTTGACATTTTCCCCTCATTAGTCCTTTTCTCCTGAGGATGGGGAAGATCAGAAAGAGCTCAAGCTCAAATCAGTCAATTAGCTTTACTTGTCAGAAGCGGCCATGGCAGGCAAAAGGCCTGGTGGGCAAGGATTTGGAGACAATTGGAGGGATTATCTGTGAATTTCAATTACCTTCCACCTTCCTCTTTCCATTAGCATGAATAATTGAGAGTCCAGAGCCTGGAAAACTAAGAAATAGAAAATGCTGAGGCTAGACAGTACCTTAAAGACAATCTTGCTCAACTTCATGGATGAAGAAACTCAGGACTCTAGCGCATAATTTTATCTCTCCGGTTGCATACAGCTTGCTAAAGACAAATCTGTCAGCTTCTAGGAATTTAGCCCAATTGTCCCTTGTAATTATATGAAAATTAATATATACATTCATAAACTAGGCATTGTTTTGTAACAATATTTCCAAAATGATGAAGGTCTCAAAAGGAGGAATGTATGAGAAGGAGACTCTTAGGAATTGGAAAGCTCGGGTCTAAATATGACTTGATGCTGCCATGTGTAAGAAGGGTCAAGTGACTAACTTCATCAGGCTTTATTTTTCACTCCTACAAAAAGTGAGGAAATTATTCTTGCCTTGGCTACCTCTCAGAGTATTCTCACAGAAGGTAGAAATAATAGTACAAAATGTTGTCATCGTTAGAAGCCATTGCATTGATTAAGTCACTGGGTGACTTTATGGAAGAATACCAGAAGGTTTGTGTCCATTGTAAAGGCTATTGTAGCAATCCACCTCAGCAAGGTTTTCACATGCTCTTTTTGGTTTTCTGCTTCATCAGACATGATATACCTGATGATTTGTTCAAACCAAACAAGTTGAACAATATTATTCTTGGATCCATAATGCTTCCAAAGGCTAGTTTTTGGAGGGAGATAACAAGGTAGTAGCCATGTAACAGTAACGAAATAATTTGCATTTTTAAAATCTCTCTATATAGCAAATAAAGCTTTTAAACAATTCATGTTGGTAGGTGGCATTGAGTTGGTTCTGACTCAAAGACACCTCTATAGCTTTATGGCTAAATCAGTCTTTATTATTTGGAAACTCCCTTCTAGAATGGCTCCATAATGTGTTCAAGGCCACACAGCTAATATGCGTGAAATATTTTGTCCATTCTGAGGAGAAGTAAAACATGTTTTATGATGTTGCTCTATCAGCCTGAAAATTAGTTGCTATAATGTTGTAACTTCAGTATTTAAACCTGAATTCTTTTTCTTATTCATTGTTGCACCTTTTCTTCTCCTTTCACTCCCCTAGCCCACCCACAATACACCCCTTGTTCCAGATTATTGTCATATAATGCTTAATCATGTATTCTTTTCAGACAGTTCTTCCCCTCATGCTGGAGTGTTCATTATCCACTCCTTCTCATTCTCTACCCACCCCACCCCAAATTTGTCCTATTTTATAACAGTGGTGTTATCCAGTGTTTGTTTTTTTGTTACTGAGATATTTCACTCACAATAATGTCCTTCTTTTTAACAGCTTCAACTTGTTTGGTTCTAAAATCAACACTCTTGATACCAGCAGCCAGGATATCAAAAGACGAATTGCATTGGAAAAAAATCTGTTGTCGGGGAACTCTCAAGAATACTAAAGAGAAATAATGTTAGAGACTAAAGTGTGCTTGATCCAAGGTGTGGTCTTCACAATTACTTGCTGTATACCAGAGAGCTAGACAATGACTAAGGATGATAGAAGAAGAATTGACACCTTTGATTTGTGGTGCTGGACAAAAGTATTGAGCATACCATGGACTGCAAAGAGAATGAAAAGATTTTGACCCTCCACTTCGTATACTTTGGGCATGTTTCTAGAAAATACATTATATTTGGAAAGATAGAAGGAGAGAGCAAGAAAGGAAGAGCCGGGATGAGATTGACTGAATTAGTGAATGGGGTTTTGGGGTGGATGTGTTGGAGATGCTGAAATTGGCTCAAAATAGAGCAGAGTTCAGAGCTGTTGGACATAGGGTCTCTATGAGTTACAAGTGACTCAATGGCATATAACAATAACAATAATATCTTCCAGTCCCCCCTCCCAGGTTATGTAATGTTTTATGAGATCATTGTTTTTCACTGCTGCATAATATTCCATGGTGTGAATTGACTATAGGTTTTCTATCCATTCATTTGTTATTTGGCATTTAGGTTGCTTCCATCTCTTTGCTCTTGCGAATAATGCAGCAATAAAAATGGGTGTGTATATATTTGTTTGCTGAAACTGAGGAGGACCTGAAACGCTGCAGAAGATCACGGACTTCCATATGGATTGAAGCTCAGCATCAAGAGAAGCAAAGCTCTGGTTTCTTTGGGGTATATTTCCAGAGGTGGGCTTGCTGAGTCAAATAGTGTATCTATTTCCAACGTTTTGAGAAAGCATCTGACTATCTTCCATAATAGTTGTACCGTTATATACTCCCACCAGCAGTGACTAAGAGTTCCAATCTCTCCACAACCTCACCAGCATTTGTTGTTTGCTGTTCTGTTGAACTTTTTGTTGAACGAGCTGAAGAGGAAAGATTACTATCATGAGCTGCTGAAGGCATGTTCTTTCTAAATAAATGAGTCACGAAAGAGTGCATACGACTTTGCTGGCCGTTCCTGCAGTTTTAAACTTTAGTGTAAGAAAATAAAGAACTATGGAATTGTTTGATTGGTAAATTCTAATCAAAATTTCAGATTGTTGTTGCTAGGTTCAATGAGCTAATTCCTTCCAGGGAGACTTTATGTAAAAGAAATAGAGACCCTGCTCCATCCTGCACGGTCCTTTTAATCTCTGCTACGCTTCATCCATTGGTAGGAGTCACAGTCAATCCATCTCATTGAGGGTCTTCTCCTTTGTTACTGACCCTGTACTTTCCCAGGTATCCAAGATAAAGACCAAGAAAGCTTATCCAGCTGTTTAAGTTCAAGATGCGTGGATCTAAGGGTGTTTTTCATGTAACAACTCTGACTCATACTGACTCCATATAAGAGAACAGAACTGGCTCAGAGAGTTGGTTTGTTTTTGGTTTTGTTTTGTTTTAAACTGGAATCTTTCTAAAAGGTAATTCCTGTGGCCTGGTCCCTAGAAAGCTGCCCTGTCAATCCAAAACCCAAGCCTCTCTGGTTGTCCACATCCACCAGTGACTCCATTAGAGAAAAACAGGTGAACTCCTTTCATGCCATTTAGACTTGGAAACCCAATGGACATTCAGCTATGAGTCACTTCCACTTGGGTCACAGTGAGAAAGAGAATTTTTTTCTAAAAGAAGACCTCCAAGCCTTTGTCCTGTGGAGTCACTGTGTGAGTTCTGACTACTACGTTTTTGAAACCTTTTGGTTAGGAACTCTGTGCTCAATTGTTGAGTCAGGAGGTCTATTTAAATAAGATAATGTTTGTTAGGGGTGAGCAGAAATAGAGGTAGGTGAAATCAAGATCGAAGAGGTTAAGTGCGCCTGGGGGAGTGGAGGAATAGGAAGATTCCATGAGGACTAGAAGAGAAGGTGGGAGTGGGGATAACAGGCATAGATCAATAGTAATTAATTATGTAAAATACAATGTATATGCGTAATTGCATAAAACACCATGCACATAAGTGACTGTAAGCAAACTGGTTTAAACAAGCACAAAAAGTCAAAACTCGGAACAATGTTAAGACTCTTGTATGATTCTTTTGCTGACTGCTGCACAGTTCATAATGAGTCAAAAGACAGTGAAGAACCAAAAAAGAAGCCCAAAATGCTATTCTTTGCGTTAAAAGAAATAGTCATCAGCAATATTTTCTTTTCTCTTTTTAAAATTTTCATTATTATTATTAATTTCAATGAAAGTTTACAGAGACTTTGGATTTCCATTCATTCATTACACTTTTCTCCTTGCCCACCCTTCTCCCCAAGTTTGCTCTTCTCTTTGAAAAATAAAAGTAAAATTCTTTCATTGTTATATAACCCCTCCCCCCAGGCCCAGTCCACTGTGCAGCCTTCATTCTGGACTCCTGTCATGACATTAATAACTAATCACATATCCCTTTTAAACAGTTTGTGCCCTCATCTGTTTCAATGCAGTATACATTATTTATCTCATCTTCTAGGAAATGGTATAATGTCACAGGATGTTAGAACTAGAAAAGCCAAACCCACTCCATTGAGTCTATACGGACATTATATAACTAACCTATAGGACAGAGTAAAATTGCTCCTTACAGCTTCCAAGAACAGTGATCTTTATGTAAACAGATGGACATATTTTTATCCCATGGACCTGATAGTGGATTTGAACCACTGACCTTTTGATTAGCACAGTGTCAGTAAGGTTGCTTTTCATTGTTTTTATGTGCCATGGAGTTGACTCATAGTTGTTCTTTGAGCCAACCTTACCACCTCAGACACACCCTACCCCATTGCCACAGTCACTGTGTCAGTCCCTCTCACCAAGGTTATTGCCACAGTCACTGTGGCAATCCCTCTCACCAAGGTCTTCCCCTCCTGAGCTGATCCTCTACCCTTCCAAGCATAATATCCTTCTCAAAGGACTGGTTCCCCTGACAGCAAGCATAAAGCACGCAAAATGGAGTTTCAGAGTCCTTGCACCTAAGACGTAACGTTGGTTCGTTCACCCTTTCTAAGACAGACCTGTTTGTTTGCTTTGCAGTAAATCTATGTTCAACATTCTTCTCAATTCATTCTTCCCAATGCAAAGGCATAGATTACTCATTTGTCATTCGTATTCATTATTCAGCTCTCATATACATAGCAAGCAATTGAGAAGACGATGACCTGGATCAGGCACACTTCAATGTTTAGACTGGCCTCGTTGCTCTTTAGTTCTCTGGAGAGGCCTTTGGCTAAGTCTTAGGGAAGATAACCTCTTCATCAGATGTAATTCTGGGATGGATATTTTTAGAAGACCATATTCTTTTTACCCAGCCCACTTCCTAAACTCTCTGATATGAAGCCAGACTTATAACAGGATTTAAGAAATTCTTGTACTTCACCTTTACATTAATTCACCGAGGGAGCCACTCAACAAATATAAAGTACCAATTACCTGCTAGACACAGTGTGGTGTACAATGACTACTAAGCTAAATACTGCCGTGTCTTACTTCAAGGAGGTTAATATCTAGTGTGGGAAATGGAAACATACATAAACAATTATAATCTACCGTTGGTATGGCCTTTGAGTATTCCATAAAGGAAGGTAAGTAAAATATAGGCCAGGCTAGATTCAGAGAGCAGTTTACTTTGTAAACAGCATTTCATTGGAACACAGCTGTGTGCTTTCATTTGAATTTTATCTATTGTTTGTTTCAATGTACAATGACAGGATTGAACAGTTGTGAGTGGGGATGGTCTGAATGGGTTAGAAACTGCTTACTGACCTCAGATACAAAGACTAGAGCATTCTTACCCATCTTTGGAAAAGATGTAAGATTTTCTATACTAGAACCACTCAAACCTAGTTACACAGGAACATCAACAAAAATAAAAAATACTGATGCCTAGAATACCTTTAGAGAGGATTGTTCACACTGTACAGTAAAATTTTTTAAATTAATTTTAATGAAAGTTTACAGAGACTTATAGTTTCCAGTAATGCATTGTTGCACTTTTCTCCCTGCCCACCCCTTCCCACCCAATTAACTTTTCTCCTTGAAAAATAAAAGAGAAACTCTTTCATTGCTATGCAATCTCTACCACCAAGTCCATTGTATTATGCATCCTTCATTCTGGACTACTGTCATGACAATAATACCTAATCATATATCTCTTTTAAACAGTTCTCTCCCTCATTTGTTGCAATGCAGTATACATCATTCCTCCCCTTCTTCTCTGTCTTTCCTCAACCCCAGCGTCAGTCCTGTTTTACAGTAGTGGCCCTATGCAATATTTGTCCTTTTGTGACTGAGATATTTCACACAGCATAATGTCCTAAACAAATGAATGGCTAGAGGAGCTCTGGTATATTCACACAGTGGAATACTATTCCGCACTGAAAAAAGGTACTCATGAAATAGTATGCAAAGTGAATGACCCTACAGTACAGTAAATTTTTAAAAATACTCTTAAGGTAATAATGAGAGGGCTAAGATGTCCTTGGGCCAAGCCATGGTCCTTTCAATTGCTTTCTATATTTTACCTGAAAGTTATGCAATGAATCAGAAAGACTGAAGAATGATGCCTTTGAATTGTGAAGAGTGTTGAATGGACTAGCAGAAGAACAAATAAATCTCTGTTGAAAGTAGTGCTTTCTAGAGGCAAAAATGGTGACATTTCATTTCACATACTTCAGACATGTTCTTGGGAGGAGCTAATCCTTGGAGATACACATCAAGCTGGGAAAAGTGGAGGGTCAGAGCAAGAGAAGACCCTCAGTGAGATGGCTTCGCACAGCGTCCACCACAATGGGCTTGAGCATGACAGAGATCATGAAGATAGTGCTCGAGATGGCAAGGTTCATATCTGCCTTTTCAAAAGGTCTTTATGAGTGGTAGTCAACTCAATGACACCTAGCAAGGACAGTAACAACTAAGATGTATTGGTGGCACAAACAACTTATCTGGCTGCTAACTGAAGTCTGGCAGCTTCAACACACTCAGTGGTGCCACCGTAAACTGCTCGGAGTTTTCTTCTCTACAGATGACCATCAAGATGACCCGTGTGTGGGGAGGGGAGGTGGTGAAGGCAATTCTATTGAACAGTTCTAATTTATCACATTTTGTCACTGTTGGGAGCCATCAGGTTGACCTTATGAACCGTAGAGCTGAACCTTGTACTGTGCTGGGCCATCAAGCTCTCCAACACCTTCTAATACATTGTTACAGTCACTGGGTCACTTCATCTTCTTCAAGATCTTCCACTCCTGCTGACCCTCTACCTTTCCAAGCATGGAGTCTTTTCCCAATGACCAGAACCTCCTGACAACAAACACAGTGTAAGTGATATAAGGTTTCACCATCCTTGCCTCTAAGTATCGCTGTCATAGCACTTCCTCCCAGATAGGCTTGTTAGTTCTTTAGGCTGTCATGATATTATCTCTCCCAACACTGTCATTCTCATTTATTGTCCAGCTTCCAGAGGCATAGGACATGTTACAAGGAGGGAGCGGTCCTTGGAGAGGGAAATCATGCTTGGGAGGGTGAAGGGACAGTGCAAGAAAGGAAGATCCTCGATGAGATGGATTGATTCAGTCACTGGGGCAATGGAGGTAGGTGTGTGAGAGACAATAAGGTTGACCCAGGACAGAACAGGGTTTAGGGCTCTTGTACATAGGGTCGCTATGAGTTGCAAGCGAACTGACAGCATGTAACAACAACAGCATTACGATGTTTCCTATCTATCCAGTGGTGACATTTTTTGTATTCTTGATGTTGATACGTAATCCACATTGATGGCTAGAGTCTGGGATCTTCTGCTACGAGTGCTTCAAGTCCACATCACTTTCAACAAGCAAGGTTGTGTCATCTGTATAACGTAGGCTGTTGATGCATCTTCTCCCATCCTGATACCACATTCTTCTTCACCGAGGAGTAACTGACATCCTTGTAACTGACAATGCTGACTAAGACATCGCCAAACCATTTGAACTAACTAACTTAGTACAGTAGTGATGGTTCAAAATTCTTACCCTCCATTAGGGAAACTCCGCTTCAATTCCAGGCTGAGGCCTCTCCTACCTGATCACTAATATAATCTACCCACTAGTGGAGGCTTGTGCTTGCTATAGTGTTGAGAGGGCTTCTCCAGAGCTTCCAGAATAGGGCATACCACGAAGGATGCTCTGACTACCTATTTATGGCAATAAATCCATGAAACCTCAATGAATCACAGCAGTTCTGCTTACAAACATCAAGGAAGCAGGCAGTGTTTTGTTGCACGGTCTGCCTTGACTAAGAGCCAGCCTAACGCCAGCTAGCATCTTAGGTAACACACAGGTCTGGATGCCTGTGCCACCATCTCTCTGTGAGCACATCTGTGCCTTCATTTTTCCTCTTAACAAAAATATCCACAGCATCATATAGTTGAAATAGAAAACTGCCTGGTATCATCATGAGATCAGACCATGTGGAACTCAGCTAACCTGAGGTCCTTTGATAATTACCTTGTACCAAAAGCCACTTAGAACTGTCCAGTGAGTTCATTCCATTATTTATCTTTTAGTTCTTCACCGTTGTTGTTCCTTTTAGTTCTTAGTCTTAAAAAACATTGGACTATATATGGATTATTATGTGCTGTCTTTTAATTACGTATTATTTATTTATACCATCCTTCACTTGTATATAATTATTCATATACATTGCTTCATCCACATAAATTTGGGGTTATATACACATTTTTGTACATAGTGTTTCACATCATTAATTACTATTCATAAGTTACTTTTAAATCCCCATCTCCTCAAGTCAACGCTGTACCTTACCTATTTCTTCATCCCTCCATCCCTCCACTACTGTCATTGTCACTAAGTGCAGTCAAGTTGTATATGACTCAAAGAGACCCTATGAACAATACATTGAAGCTTGTGCCAGCCTCAAATTTTCTGCCATATTGAGCTCATTTTTTGCAGTCATCGTGTCAGTCTTTTTCACTGATAACCTTTATCTTCCACTGACTCTACTTTTCTCCTCATAATGTCATTTGCTGAGGACTGTCCCCTCCTGAAAAAATGACTAAAGTAGGATTGACAAAATTTGTGTACATTTAACTCTAAGAGGAATGGGAATCCCAGAACACTTGATGGTGCTAATGCAAACCTATACTTGGACCAGAAGGCAGTTGTCAGAACAGAGCAAGGAAATACTGCATGGTTCAAAATTGGGAAGGGTGTACGACAGGGATGTGCCCTATCTCCATACCTTTTCAACATATATGCAGAGCAGATTATCCAGGAGGCTGGGCTCTGTGAGGAGAAATGTGGCATCAGGATCATCAACAATCTGCGTTATGCAGATTACACAACCCTGCTTGCTGAAACTGTGGAGGACTTGAAGCGCTTACTGCAGAAGGTCAAGGACTGCAGCCTTCAATATGGATTGAGGCTCAATATCAAGAAAACAAAAATTCTCACCACTGTGCCCATTGGCAGTATCATGATGGATGGTGAAGAGATTGAGATTGTTAACAGCTTTAGTTTGCTTGGCTCTATAATCAAAATTCTTGGCACCCGCAGCCAGGAAATTAAAAGACATATTGTGATTGGAAAGTATGCTGTTAGAGATCTCTCCAAAGTACTGAAGAGCAATAGTGTCACTCTGGAGACTAAAGTGTGCCTGATACAGGTCATGGTCTTTGCAAGAACTTGCAAAGTCAAAGAGGTGGACAACTACTAGAGATGATAGAAGGAGAACTGATGACTTTGAGCTGTGGTTTTGGAGAGGAGTATTGAATATACCATGGACTGCTAGGAAAATGAACAGGTTTGACCTAAAAAGGGTTAAAGCAGACGGATCCTTGGAGGCAAGGATTCTGAAACTTCATACTTTGGACATGTTGCAAGGAGAGGGACATCATGCTTGGGAGGGTGGAGGGACAGCACAAGAGAGGAAGACCCTCCATGAGGTGGATTGATTCAGTGACTAGGGTAATAAGGGTAGGTGTGTCAGAGGCAGTGAGATTGGCACAGGACAGAGCAGAGTTTAGGGCTGCTGTACATAGGGTCTCTATGAATCGCCAGCGACTCGACAGCACATAAGAACAACAACAACAACAACCACCTCAGAAGTGAATCTTGGTTGCACTTTCTTCATGACACATTTTTTTATTCTTTCACCAGTCCATATAACCCAATATGTTGTTGTTTGTTGTTATGTATGTGCCGTTGAGTCGCTTGCGACATACGTTATTTATTATATATCATTTTATATGTTATTGTTGTTGTTACTGTTGATTGCCTTTGAGTCACGCATAACTCATAGCGACACTATGAACAAAAGGCTTGAAGCCCCTCTACAACCATCAACATTTATCAAAGTTCATAGAGTTTACAGAGGCATGTTATTTAGGAAGTGGATGCCACTACTGTTTCCAAACCTGTCATAGTACCTTAGTGTTGTCATGTGTCATTGAGTCGCCTGTGAGGTATAGCAACCTCTGAAACCTGCCCTGTCCTGAGCCAGTCTCACTAATTCTGACACACAAACCCCTATCCCCCCAGTTACTGTATCAATCCATCTCATCCGGGGTCTTCCTCTCCTGCGCTGTCCAACCATCCTTCCTAGCATGAGGTCCTTCTCCAATAATTTATATACTAATATACTAAAGTTGACGCTGCAATAAGGGATATACCTTTAACTTGCTGGTCTGTCTGATACTTCTCTAAATCTGAACATTCACATTAAGACAGACTAGGAAGAAGGATTGGCCATCCACTTCTGAAGA
>NW_006399785.1:14512404-14530569 GCF_000299155.1 Elephantulus edwardii | reverse complement strand
TCTTCAGGAGCTCTAATCACTCGGCACTGAAGCCTCTGTGAATAATAGAGAATTACAGAAATCATTTTTAAAGAAAGGAGCTAGATTTCCTCTTTGTGGGGGGTGTGTGTGTGTGTGTGTGTGTGTGTGTGTGTGTGTGTACGCGCGTGCGCGTGTGCGTGTCTTCTCCCTGTTGGTCTGCCAGCACTGTACTGGGGCTGGCTTGCCTGAGCCTGAGGAACACATCCCCCGCCAGTGCATACAGCCACTGCTTAATTTAGAGCGCTTCAAAAGGCAGAGGGCCGATAATGCGGAGTTCATGCTGTTACGAACAATCACTCGGCTTGGAGACATATGTAGCCACAGAAGGCTGAACAGATCACAGTAGCTTAAGGCGCTGGAAGATGAAAGGGACAGCATTGCTGATCAGGACCCCAGAGACAAGGCCATGCCTGCCCACACTCCCCGGCGCCTTTCAATGCTGCTGCCTTTTCTTTTTCTTTCTTTCCTTTTGCCTGCTCTTTGCAAATGTGAATTTCCTTAATGAATTTAGGGCAGGAGAAACAAACATGGGCTCAGGAGGAAATATTGATTTAAAATTCAAAGATGGAGTTGTCACTTTGCATGTCTGGGGTACAAAGCTGAAGGAGTCTGTCCTTGCTCCTTGAAGCTGGTTAGCATACGCATACAAAAGTCAAATTTTTGGAAGAATACAGGGCTGCGTGTGGTTGAATGGAAAGTGTGAGTGGTCCAAATCTACACACAGACCTAGGTGCAAAGACTGATAGTAAAATTTTCATAGGCCTGGAGGCTGCACAACCTTTTTGGTGCCCCACAGTTAGTGATGGCAAACCTTTGGGACTGTTGAATCATTAGATAAATTCAGAAGGTGAAATGCCAAATACAATTCCCAGTAAGTGGGATTGTAAAATGGTGCAACCACTGTGGAAGACAGTTTGGCGCTTCCTCAAAAAGCTGAACATAGAAATTCCATATGACCCAGCTATTCCACTACTTGGAATATACCCTGAGAAAATGAGAACTGAGGCACAAATTGAGATTTGTACACCAGTGTTTATAGCAGCATTATTCACCATCGCAAGAACATGGAAACAGCCCAGAATGTCCAACCACAAACGAATGGATTGATAAATTATGGTACATTCATTCACACAACGGAATACTACGCAGCATGCAGGAGTATAAACTTTGTGAATTATTACTTAACTTGTGAGGGACAGGGACTGGAGAGCATTATGTTGAGTGAATTAACTCAGTCCCATAAGGATAAATATTGTATAAGACTGTTATTGTAGAATGAGTATAAGGATCCAGGAGGGGTGAGAGAGGTTGGAAGAAGAGAGATGTGGATGTGTAGGGGGAGGGGAGAGTAACCACTGGGTTGTACAATTTGATGGGTTGAGAGGTGAGAGAAATTGAAAGAATTTGTTTGAATTTGTATTCAAATTTTGTAAATAAACTAGTAGAGAATTTAAAAAAAAGAAAGAAACGAAGGGAAAAAAGTCTTCCTTGCTCTGGGTCTCCTTTCATTGCTGTGACATGCTGTCAAGTTAGCATCCATGTACAGCTGATGCTGCCCAATTTTCAGAAGGTGTCAGCCACACAGAAGGAGATTTCCCATCTTTCTTCCCAAGATTGGCTGGTGAATTTGAACCATGGTGCCTTTGAATTGGCAGCACAACTGGTCACTGCTAGTCCACCAGAGCTCTTTCTTACTTACTTACTTATTTATTTGTTTGCATGTATTTAGGAAGTTACTGAAAGATTAAAGTTCACCTTTAAAAAAAGGGGCAAGTAATGTGCACATGACAAAAGAGTGTTGTTGTTAGCTACACTATGGTAAGCCCCGAACCCATCTGGACTTTATACACAGCTGACAAAGGAACCCCCTGGTCCTGTACCAACCATCCTGGTGATTGGTTGCAACTGGACACTTATCATACATTGAATTTTCATTAGCTCATTTTTATAAGCAGATCACCTATAATCTTAGTCACCTGCTCTGGAAGTTCTACTGGGACTATTCTATTTCACATCATAGGAACACAGAGGCCCTGTGGACAGAAAGGTAATGTTGTGGGTAAGACTCAGTAGCTGGAAATTAGCCCTCCACCTCAGGAATTCAAGGTAAGAATTCGACCATGGTACCAAAACATCTAGAACTTTAAAAAAGAGACATCCAGTCTGAGCAGTTTTGAAATTGATCAAAGTCTAAATAATTGTTTGGAATCTAGTTTTGGACACTTTTTGAGTCTCTTAGGTCCATCAACATGAATAAAATAAATCTGATGGGAAGAATAGCTACTGTAAGGCAGACGGTGTACTAGAAATTTTTAAAATCATGCCTCCTCTTGGTGCAGAATGTAACATCATTTTTACCGGCTGGATGACGGAACCATCAGAAGATGGTAAACTGACCTATGGCCAGCGAGTTGACTCTAACTCACAGAGACACTAGACAACGGAAGTTGAACCGTCCAGGGGTCAAAGGTGAAAATCAGAGAGGATACAGGTGGTTCCATCCTTCTCCCAAGAGCAGCTGCTGAATTAACATCGCTGACGTATTTTTAAGCAATAGAATATTTTACTCACAATAGTACCCAGGCTCTTCCAACAGATGGTGGCGGTTGCTTTTTGTTGTTGTTATGCTCCATCAAGTTGCCTGCGACCCATATCATCCCTATGTACAGCAGCTCTGAACCCTTCCCTGTCCTGAGCCAGTCTCACTAATTCTGACACACCTATTCCCCATTGCACCAGTTACTGTATCAAACCATCTCACTCAAAGTCTTCCTCTCCTGTGCTTTCCTTCCACCCTTCCAAACATGATGTCCTACTCCAAGGACTGGTCACTCCTGGCCACGTGCCCAAAGTATGTGAGACAGAGCTTCAAAATTCTTGCCTCCAAGGAGAGACTTGGTTTCACTTTCTCCAAGACAGACCTGTTTGTTTTCTTAGCAGTCCACAGTATGTTCAAGATTCTTTTCTAGCACCACGACTTGAAGACTTTGCTTCTTTTTTTGTCATCCTTAGTCATTGCCCAGCTCTCTGAAGCATAACAAGTAATTGCAAAGAACATGGTCTGGATTAGGTACACCTTAGTCTCTAGACTGACATCATTGCTTTTCAGCACTCTGGAGAGGTCCATAACAGCAGATTTTCCCAATGCAATTCCATTGGATATTGTTCTAACAGATGGTACCTAACATTTATTTTGTCAATGCCTTTCCTATATGCTCTCCCTGTTCTAAAGATTTTAGATATAATGGTTCGTTTACTAGGACAGGATTCAGATTGCTTGTTCATAAGGTCACTATGAGTTATACTTTACTAGATAGCATATATGTAACAACAACATCCACATTTTAGGGACTCTGGTGGCTTAGTGGGAAGGAGTTGTGCTGCCAACTCAAAGGTAACTGGTTTGAATCCAATACCTTCTCTGTGAGAGTAGGATGGGCAGTCTCCTTCCAGGTGATTCACTGCCTCTGAAAACCAGCTGGAGGGTCAGCTGTGAGTCGCTCATGAGTCCACGGTACGTAACAACAACCACCACCACATTTTACAGGTGAGAAAACTGAGGTACAAAGAGACTAAACCACTTGTCTGAGTTCATACAACCAGTGAGTGATACAATAAGATTCAGCAGCAGGCAGGCTGGCTTTAAAACCTATTGCCTTACCCATAATATTATATGATCAAGTAATGACATGGTTCTAAGTGTTTATTCTGTGAGTTCATAGCTGCAATAGACACTTGAAATTAATAGCTCATGAGAGTATTTCATGAGATACAATATAAGTTCCCTTTACCGTTTTATTTCTAAAACCAATGAGTGTATTATTTATTCAAATAAATTTCTCTATTGAGAAAAACATAGCCATTACATGAGATGATTCATCTTCCTTCATTAGTAGATATCACTCTGGAATTGGGTCTGTGGCCTGGGTTCACATCCATATGCATCTATTTATTAATATATATGCTTTCCCATAAAGCGGGCTGCTGCCTAATGATTCCACTCCGCAGGATGCAGCAATCAGAAGAAATACTAGTTCAATATCCTGAAATACTTACAAAGTGATGCAAATCGTTTATCAGAGGGTTTGCATTCACAACCTCCAAGATTCTTTAAATCTACAAATCCAGATCACTTACATTTCTTCTAATTTGTGATTTCTACATCTTTATTGAATTGTGATTTTAACAAAAGTTTACAGAAAATTTGAGTTTTAATTCATTCATGGTTGCACATTTTCCTCCCTATCCTCCCAGTTCACTAAAAAAAATAGATTCACAAGAAGCTTCAGTGCAATCCCAGAGGAACACGGTTTGAATCTACCAGATGCTCTGCTGGAGAAGGAGGGACCATCTCCTCCTGTACCAGTCAGATCTGATTTGATGGTACACACAAAAAAAAGAAAAGAAAATACGTTTTTTTAAAAAATTGATTTATTCATTGTTACATAATTTCCTCCCTTCCCCTCAACTTCTCCCCCATCTTGAGACATATAGACATATTCTTCTTCAGAAGGTTTCCCTCTGCCCTCAGTAGCACATATTAACCTTACTTGCTTGTTTTCTCAAAACAGAAGGGTATTCTGAAAAACACAAGTGCTGAAAGCTCAGCAGAATTCAAATAAAGCAAGAGTGAGGGATGAGAAAAGTATTTATTTGAGGAAATAGTCACTATTATTTGTGTGTGGGTGGGTGCATATTTGATGATGTTAGGGTACTCTTAGGTGCCATTGAGTCAATTCCTGTTCTTTGTGACCCTGTGTATAATGGAATGAAACACTTCTCAAGCCCATACCATCCACTCAATCTTTGATTTGTTTGTCCCCAATGTTGCAGCTCAGTGTCAATTCATCTTGTCGAGAGTCTTCCTATTTTTGCTGACTTCTCATCTTCCTGCCATAATGCTATTCTTTAGAAACTGGTGGGTCATTATGACAGCCAAAGTCCTTGAGATTAACTCATCCTCATGTCTAGGAAATATTTTGAATGGACAACTTGGAAGACCATTTGTTCTTTAGAAAGTCCATGGCATATTCAAAATTCTGGTCCATGTGTATGTCTTGAAGGAAGCTCAATCAGAGTGTTCCTCAGAGTCAAGGATTGTGTAAATTCCTGTCTCACTTTGGACATATTTCAGGAGGAACTAATCCTCAGAGAAGGACTTCGTGCTGGGAAAGATGACGTGTCAAAGAAAAAGAAGAACCTCTTAAAGATGGGATGATAATGTAATTTCCACACTACACTCAAGTGTGACAGAGATCATGAGGTTGGTGCAGGGCAGTGCAAGGCTCAGATCTGTTGTTCATAGAGTCACTCTCAGCCTTAATTGACTCAACATCCCCTAGCAACATGAGCAATAACATGAGGTTAATAGCATGGTGTGAATCAAGTGAACCTTAATCCTAACAGTGACAGGCATGCCATGATCTCTGGCAGCAACCTTCCTAAGACAGTCTATTATTTGATTTCATGACTATTGCTTTTATGACATTGTTCATGGAGTGAAATAAAATTAAATCTTGACAACATCAGCCTTTTCTCCATTTCTCCTGATGTTACTTTTTATTCTACTGGTTGAGATTTTTGTTTTCTTTATTCTCAAGTAGTAAACACTATCTTTACATATAAAAAAGATATTTTTCTGTCTTTTTAAGATTTACAGCCCCTCACACCCCGTGAAGGGTTTGTGCATTGGAAGTGACTTTTGTTTGTTTGCCATATTAGTATGAATGACTAACGTGTTTGACTGATAACATAAAATTTAACTCTGTGTGCATATAGTGGCTTTTGGGCAAAGGGAGTCTTACTTACAGATGTGACACATCGGTCATTGAAATCTCATGAAGCATAGTTCCACCTTAATATATAATTCAGAGTCAATCAAATAGTAACTAGGGATAGATCTCTCTATATATTTATACTCAGCAGCAGCTTGAATTTACACCACATGCTTGATCTTAGAGGCAAGGAAACTTCTTCTCACTTACTTTGCACATATTTTCAGAAGGATACAGGCATCATGCTGGAAAAGTCAGTGGGGTCGGGGAGAGAGAGGAAGACCCTCAGTGAGCTGGGTTGATACAGTGACTGCCTCGGGAGGCGTAAGTATGGTAGAGAACATTGGGGAGGGTGCAGAATAGGAAAATGTTCAGATCGGTTGTTCATGGGGTATTATGAGCCATAGTCAACTCGACAACATCCAACAACAATAGCAATCTGTCAGTTTGGTGTAATTTGGTGACTTGTTCGATTCTATGATGCTGGAAGTGATGGTATCGGTATTTAAACAACGTCAGGAGGACCACTCATGATCAAAATTTCAGTGGAACTTCACAACTGTGAAAGACTAAGACAGGCCTGGCAGTCTGTTTGGGTTTTTAAAAAAATTAGATAATGAAAACCTTGTGAATAACAGTAAGACATTGTCTGATGTGTTGGAAAACTAGCATCTCCATGGTAGAAAGCATTCAAAATGCATGGTGGCCGCCGTCATGGTCTCTGGCTTACGAGGAAGATGAAGATGGTGCAGGCATAGGCAACGTTTTGTTCTGTGTCACTGAGGAGCTCCACGAGTCGGGGCCAACTCCACAGCAAATAACAACATACATATACATATACATATACATATACATATACATATACATATACATATACCTACACACACATATAAAAATTTGAGTCAAGTATGACTCTTATCGACCATATGTGTGAACAAGTTCGGAACCCTGTTCTATCCATGTCATCCTCATCACTTGAGTCCATTGCTGCTGTCACTGTTTCAATCCATCACATTGAGGGTCATCGTCCCCTTCACTAACCTGTCCTCGCATGATGCCCCTTTACAAAGCACACCTCTAAGGCATTGATTCGTCTTCTGACATCCTTATTCATTGTCCAGCATTCAGACACATAGCAAGTAACTGGGGGGAAAAAGAAGAACAAAAAGCCATGGCCTGAATAATGAACACTTTGGTCTTCATACTGACGTCATTGTTCCTCAGCAATTTGGAGAAGTCTCTGACAGCAGACTTTTCAGTGCAACCCATCTCCTGATCTACTGACTGCTGGTTCTAATTGTGTTGCTTGTGGATTAAATAAGATGAAATAATTGACAATTTCAATCTTTTCTCCACCTGCCATGATGTTGCTTATGGGTCCAGTGGTGAAGATTTTTGTCTTCTTGGTGTTTGTTTTTTGTTTTGTTTTGTTTTTTTTAATGTTCAGTGCCATCTTCTTTATTTTTTGTTTATTAATTTCAATGAACATTTACAGAGATTTTGGATTTCCATTCATTCACTGTTGCACTTTTCTCCCCACCCACCCCATCCCGATCCCCAGTTCACTCTTCTCCTTGAAAAGCAAAAGAAAAACTCCTTCATTGGTATTCAATCCCCCTGCACCTCCCACCACCTCCACCCCGAGTATACTCCACTCTTCAACTTTCATTCCAGACTCTTATGATAATCATAATGCCCTAAAATATATTGCTTTTAAACTGTTCTCTCCCTCATCAGTTTCAATGCAGTATACATAATTCATCCAGTTTTTCTCATTCTTACCCTAACAGTGATGTCAATCCCATTCTACAACAGTGGCACTATGCAGTGTTTGTCATTTTGCGACTGAGATCAATGGCATCTTCTTATTAGGAATCATTTCTTAAAGGACTCCACTTTCTCTTTGGATAGCAATGTTAATTCATTTAAAACAGATAACAAGGTTTTTAAAAGTTTAAGTTATATCATTTAATGCTAGAACTGTAACTCATGTCCAAGGAGTCACATAAGACTCAGTGATCCTGCATCAGTTTCCAAGACTGTAAATACCAAAAGGAAGAGATTGTCCATTTTTCTCCCAAGGAGCTGCTGGTAGCTTCGAATCACTGGACACATAGCCCTTTGAGTGAGCATAGCAAACTGATGAGGACTGAGCCACCTGACTAGTATTTAGAACTTCAAAGTCAAACTCATCACCAACAAAAGACTTAGAGCTGACTCTCCGTTGGGTTCTCAAGGCTCTTGAAATTGTATTCTAGCCATTTTTTAATGAGCTTCAGTAGTATTTTGCTTGCATGTGATATTGATACTGTTTGATAGTTTCCACATTCTATTGGGAATGGGAACAAGTGTGGACCTCTTCTAATTTGAAATTGACTCCAAATTGGCTGGCATAGATTGGTGAGCACATCCAGGGCTGCATGTGTTAATTGAAACAAGTCAATTGGTATCCTATCAAATCCTGGGCTTTAAATTTTGCCAATGCCTTCAATGAAGCTTCCACTTCCTCCTTCATTACTATTGGCTCCTCCTCAAATGATACTTCCTGAAATTTTTCAGGGTCAGCCACTTCTTTTTGGTACAGTGATTCTGTGTACTCCCCACTATCTTCTTTTGATACTTTCTGTGTCGTTCAATATATTCCCCATAGTATCTTTGATTATTGTGACTGGAGGCTTAAATTTCCCCTCCCCCCGCCCCCAGTTTTCTCAACTTGAGAAATGAAGAGCAAGTTCTTTTTGTTCTTCAGTTCTTGCTCTCTGTAATTTCCACTATAATACTTAGCTTTGTCTTCTTGGGCTGCCATTTGAGATCTCTGTTCAGCTCTTTGACTTTGGCACGTTTTTCTCTTTGTTTGGGCTTCTTGACATTCTAGTGTAATTTTCCCCCCCATTCTTACCTTTTATTGTCTTGATGTTAACCGTATTGAAGATGATAGCCCTTGATCTTCTGTAACAAGCATGTCAAGTCTTCCTCACTTTCAGCAAGCATCAGCATAACGCAGGTTATTGATGAGTCTACCTCTAATCCTGATGCCATATTCTTCTTCAGAGAGTTCAGCTTCTCCAATGATGTACTCAGCATACAGACTGAAGAGATATGAAAAAAGTATACAGATTTTATAGGTATGGAGAAAGTAGACCCATACTGCTGATTTTAAGCCTCATTCAGAAATCCAAATGTGAAAATGTAAGCAATTTAGCCATAGAGTTGGACAATGACTAGGGAGGACAGAAGGACAAATTGCCTTTGAGCTGTGGTGCTGAAGAAGAGTATTGAGTGTGCCAAGAAAACAAACAGATTCATCCTGGAGAGGGTTAAACCGGGCTGCTCCTTGGAGGCAAGGATTCTGGGGCTTTGTCTGGCATACTTTGGACATGTTGTAAGGAGAGACAGGTCCTTGGAGAGGGACATCATGCTGGGTAGAGTAGAGGGGCAGCTCAGGAGGGGAAGACCCTCTATGAGGTGGATTGATTCAGTGACTGGAGTAATCGGGATGGGTGTGTCAGAGGCAATGCGATTGGCACAGGATAGAGCAGGGTTTAGGGCTGTTGTACATAGGGTCACTATGAGTCGCAAGCGACTCGACGGCACATAACAACAACAAGCAATTTAGAGTGTCACTTGTAAGAAAGTAAAATGGTATACTTATTTATGATAAATGTCTACTGATTAAATCATTAAAGACTTTTGGTATTTTATATTCTATAAATGCCTGTGAATTTCAAGTTTTGAAACTGCATTCAAGTTTCTTTCCTCACACATGTGTGACTCCTGGTGAGGCAGCTCAGTGGGTCATGTCTGTGAGTTTCCTGTCAAAGGCAGAGGCAGGGAACTGGCCTTTTGAAGGAGCCTCCTAGTTCAGACAGCCATGATTAAGGAAGCCAGGGTGGCCTAATAGAGAAGTCAGGTGTCAGCAAAGGCTCACCTAAAGCCAGTGGGACATAACTCGATTCAGCTTCTCCCTTTTAGCTACTTCTGTCCCTTTTCCTAGAAGCAGATTTTCCTCTGGCTTTGAAAGATGCTAATGGGGTGTGATTAGTCCAGGAAGAAAATTGCCCTGGAGAATCATAATGACTCCACTGCTGTGGTGGCATCAAACTAGACCATTTAAGAATAATGGGGTTTCAGCTCCTGCAGAGAGACTCAGATTTGAGAGATAAATAACAAAGGAAACGCCCGTGATATGTGAGGTAGAAAAGGAAGACAGATTTGTCAAATGCTTTTGGTTGCTAAACCTAAGAAAAAAATCCAAACAGAAGAAAGTCTAAATATTAATCTGTGTATGGCCACTCTAGACTCTTGATATCCGAGATTTGGAAATGGATATGAAATATGTAGGGCTGGCGTTAGCCTTTTCCTCAGGCTACAATTCCATTGGTTTTAAAAAGTGAAAGAATCTGCAGCCGAGAGGACTTTATCATGAGGTTAATGGCGTTATCCTCTTTTCGCTTTTAACCAATTTCTCTCCAATGACTTTTGTAATGCTGGCTGAGCTTTAAACTTTAATAAGACACACCAAATGAAGTGAGACTGGAGAAGACTTAATAGGCGTTTAAAATGTGACCATTTGTATGCTTGTGGGGGCGGGCATGGCTCAGGTGTGAGTCCTGGCCAGTGGACCTGACGCACAGCCCACGTCTCTATCAGTAGACACTGATGTGCTGCTTTGTTGCCAGCCAGGTTTCAGAGGGGCTTCTAGATTGAGACGAACTAGGAAGAAAGACCAGCAAAAAAAGAAATACCATCTATGTATAAATTTCTAGTTTTTATTTGTTGTTATACAGAAATATATTGGTTGTTAATAAATTTTGCTAAACTCATGTGTTCTTATAATTTTATCTGAAAATTTTTGAGAATTTTCTATTCAAATAATCATACCATTGAGGACTGCCATATTTTCAGTTTTCCTTTCTAATTATTAGTAGTTGAAAAGATTCTATGTCTTATTGTCTTAGTTGGGATTTCTGATAGAATATTTAATTGAATTTACTCAGTTCTCTCATTTCAAATTTTAAAGGAGGAACACTACCTGAGATACTTTCCAAATTCCTATAAATAATAATAGTGGAATGAACTTTGGGAAAATAGTATTTAATTTGAGCTTGCTAGCGAGTCCAATGTACATTTGCAGAAACTATTTTTTATCCACAGCTAAAACAACAACCACCACAACAACAAAAAACCCAAAACTAGCCTCGTCCAGACCACGGTCTTCACAATCACTTGCTCTGCATCAGAAAGCTGGACAAAGACTAGGGATGACAGATGAGGAATTTATGCCTTTGAGCTGTGGTGGTAGAGAAGAGTACTGAATATAACAAGGGCTGCTAGGAGAACAAACAGGTTTGTCTGGGGAGCGTAAAACCAGGCTGCTCCTTGGAGGCAAGGATTCTGAAGCTCCATCTGACATACATTAGGCATGTTGCAAGGACGGACCAGTCCTTGGAGAAGGACATCATGCTTGGAAGTGTGGAAGGACAGCACAAGAAAGGGAGACCCTTGATGATATGGATTTACTTCAGTGTCTGGGATAATAGGGGTAGGTGTGTCAGAGATAATAAGGTTGGCTCAGAATAGAGCAGGGCTCAGAGTTTTTGTACACAGGGTCACAATGAGTCATAAGCAACTCGAGGGCACATAAAAACAACAATGAAAACTTCATAAGCCACAGTGGTCTAACCTGACACCTGGCTTAGGAATGGTGCAAAAATCACAATGGTCTCATGTGCCTCCTGCCTGAGGAATGGTGCAGAGCTGAGAAGCATTTGTTCCATGATACATGGGATCTTCCAGAGATGTGGGCTGACTCAGCAGCAGCTAATTACAACACATTACCATCCTGAAAAGTGTATTTTAAACGTTAAGACTTTTAAAATGTGACCTATTTGGACATCTAGAGAACTAGTGCTGAAACTTTCAGGAGATCTAATAGAAGAATGTAGCCTCTTCTAGCAATATGCCCAAAGTACGAGAGACAAAGCTTCACCATCTTTGCCTCCAAGGAGCACTCTAGTTGCACTTTCCCCAAGCTATATCTCTGTTCTTTTGGCATTGTTCAGCTCTTAGCTATTCTTTGGGAAGAGAGGTCTTGCTGAACAATGAATAAGCATGATGGAAGAAACATTCTTTTTTGATTCTGCCTTGAGTTTTGGTGTTGAAGATAGATACGGAATGGATTGCGAAAAGAAAATCCCAAGCAAGAAGGATGGACACAGTTAACAGCAGTGATGGATGGAATTGTGTTGGGAAGTGTGAGGCGGGCACAGGATCGGACATGGTTCAGGTCTGTTGTTCATAGGGTTCCCATGAGTCATACTCAACTTGATGGCACCTAACAATAGAAGAATATATTGGTGTAAAAAAAGGACCCTGTTTGTACAATGGATAAGAGCTCTGTTTGTATAATGGCTGTTAACCAAAATGTCAATGATTTGAACCCACCAGATGATCCCTGGGGGGAAAAGCCTGGCAACATGCTCCCATAAATATCTCAGCCTGGAAAACACTGTGTGGTACATTTCTCCTTTGTTTTATGGGGTGACTGTGTGCTGGAATCAACCTGACAGCAATCAACACCTATCAGTCCACACTTAGGAATTTCTTAAACATATGATTGTAAAGGGAATATGGGCTGGAAGATGATAAAAGCTGCATATCCTATAGAAGAGGAGACAATTACAGTGATAGAGTACGACAGAGAGGTAGTAAGTTAATGAATGAACTTGCTGGAGTCAGGTGGACAAGATTCTGACCCCCAGACAGCACCTGATCCTAGCAGTGTGGCTTTGGGTGGTAGACCGCATTCCGTCACCAAAGGCTTTGAAATTCGGGAGATCACATATTTAGAACCCCAGCAAATAATCTTAATAGTCATAAAATATCTCTAAGGTGCCAATCTGTTTTGTTGGTTTTTTTTAAAAAAAATCTGTGGCTCTCGGTGTTTATGAGGGGATTAAAAACAATAATGTTTAGTTTAGCTTTAGGCATATGGCAAAGAATAACAATGCTTGGAATAAGCACCTAACATTTCTTTTTTTTTTTTTAATTGTGTGGACATCTTTAAATCCTTGTTACCTCAAGCTTCTCCCTCATTTACACATGTGGGGGTCATAATATAATTCTAGTTACATTTTATTTCAAATTACAACTCTTTCTGCCTATGATTCTGGTTTGATATCAATAACCACTATTTTAGCTCTTACCTTTGCAGGTGTCTGAACCTTGTTGAATTAATTAAGTTCTAGTGGCTTAGTGGTAATGAGCTCCACTGCCAACCCAAAGGCATGTGATTCAAATCCATCAGCTGATCCGTGGAAGAAATATAGGCAATCAACTCTCATGTGATTCGCTGCCTCTGGGCACCTATTGGAGAGTCAGCAATTAGCTGGATCCCCCTTGGTATGTAACAATGATATTGAAGTATCAAAAACATAGAAAAGGAAGAAAAGGAAGAAAATAATGTAGCATGTTCCTAAGTTAATGTAAATATCGGAGATCTGAGACTACGCAGAGAAAGGTCTGGAGGTCCCCTTCTGAAAAAAAAGAAGCCGGTTTTAACCTACGGAGCTCCTTTTAGCTATAACACCAACAAGGTCTCCACGGAGCAGAATCAACTCACAGGAAACCAGGTAGGTTACTAACTCAGGTTCAACAGAGACTGACGGTGAGTGAGACACTACGGTATGAACTAAATAAATAGCCTAGAATCAAATAAATAAGCCTTTGTGTCCTTGTGGAGTGTTTGTGGGTGGCTGATAAATGTTTTTGATAAATTTTGGTCATCGAAGCTAACACTGGGAGTGGTATGGAAAAGGATGCAGGCAGAAGAAAGATACAGAGAGAAGTCTATCAGAAGCTGCTGTATAGGAGAAAGAGGTTCATTAAAAGACATAACTAGGGAAATGGATGTTGGAGGGGGGAGAGCAAGAGATAGAATCCTTAATGCTATTCCCTTAGGATCATTCTAAACAGGAATCATTATATTGATTGTAGAGATAATATTGAACTGAGCACAGAAGACTTCAGCCCTTCATTAAATTGAATTTTCATAGATTCTTTACTTAAAAAAAAAAAAACAAAAACAAAAACATCTAAAAAGGTAAAATGGTCAATTACTTACAATTTCTTCTTGAAGATTCAGCTTGGTTTATTGTCCAGATACGGTGGCAGTTATTGCCTGTTGCAAAATTCCAGTTTCTAGGATCACTCCTAAGATAGGAAGACACCTTGTAACATTTGTTGTTGTTATGTAAGTACTTCTGCTGTCTTCATCACCCTTATTTTAAACAACACAGATGAAGACAAGAAGGTGTGAAGGAAGTTTATTAGCCCAGGTTTCCTTGGAAACAGCCTGAAAGCCTGAGCCAAGGGTATCATGCCAACTCTTTCTTTACTGGACGGAAAAGACAACCAGAGAGAGAGAGAGAGAGAACAGGAAATTGAGATAAGACGTATGAAAAACCAATACCAGATGGTTCCACTCCAGAAAGAAGTGCACCAGAGACACACAGAAATCTGGTGCCTCAGAGCTCTGTGCCCTGGAGCTGAGACATGACAGGTCAATTGTTCCCAATTCACTTTTGTTTCTTGTCCCATAAGTCCCCTTTCTCTCAGACCCTTTAGCCCTGACTCCCATTACTACGTTTGAGTTATATCATCTGTTACTTGCAGGACAGCTTCTGGAAAACCAAGTGCCTTGCTCTGATGCAGGAATTCTTGCTGATAGCCCCAAATATGTGATGATCCAGAGACTCTTGGCAAAAGTTTGGGTCATGGAACTGTTTCTGAGCTCACTGCAAAGAAGACAGTTTGACATTTCCTCAAAAAGCTAAACATAGAAATTCCATATAACCCAGTTATTCCACTGCTTGGAATATACCCCGAGAGAAAGAGAACTGAGGCTCCTGGGCTAGAGCAAGTAGTTGAGGTTCTGGAGATATAAATTGGTTAGATAATTGAAGGTTGTATCTAAGGTCTGTCTGGGAGAGGGTGAAACCAAGTTTTCATTGGAGGCTAGGGTTCTGAAGCTCTGCCTCACATGTTTTGGGCACATGGCCAGGAGGGACCAGTCCTTGGAGAAAGGACATCATTCTTGGAAGGGCGGAGGGACAGCTCAGGAGAGGAAGACTCTGAATGATACGAATTGATACAATAACTAGGGCAATGTGTTAGAGTCAGTGAGACTGGTTCAGGTACAGGGCAGGCTTCAGAGATTCTGTACACAGGGTCCCTGTGAAGCGCAGCCGATTTGATGGCACATAACAGCAACAACCTAAGAGGTGGTCAATAAAAAGATACAGGATGTGTGTTATGTTGTGTGCCATTGAGTCACCTGTGATTCATAATGATCCTATGTACAACTGTCCTAAACCCTGTTCTATCCTGTGCCAATCTTACTGTCTCCGACACACCTAACCTCATTATTGCAGTGACTGAATCAATCCATCTCATTGAGGACATTCCCCTCCTGCTCTGTCCCTCTACCCTTCCGAGCATGATGTCACTCTCCAAGAACTGGTCCTGCCTTGCAACATATCCAGCGTATATCAGACAGAACCTCAGAATCCTTGTCTCTAAGGAGAACCTTGGTTTCACCCTCTCTAGGTTGAACTTGTGTGTTCTCCAAGCAGTCCATGATATGTTACACACTCTTCTACAACACCACAACCCAAAGACATCAAAGTCTCCTATCATCCCTAGTCATTGTGCAGCTCTCCGATGCAGATCTCTCATGATTGTAAAGATCATGGCCTGGATCAGGTGCATCTTAGTTTCCAGACTCATATTATTGCTCTTCAGTTCTTTGGAGAGGTCTCTAACAGCAGACTTTCCCAATGTAATTCATCTTTTTATTTCCTGTCTTCTGGTACCAAGAGTGTTGATTGTGGAGCCAAGCTGTTAAAAATCATGATCTCTTTACCATCTATCATGATGCTGCCAATTGGCCAAATGGTGAAAATCTTTGTTTTCTTGATTTGAGCTTCAATCCATGTTGAAGGCTGCAGTTCTTGACCTTCTGCAGCAAGGACTTCTGGTCTTACTCCATCTCAGCAAGCAGGTTTGTGCCATCTGCATAACCCACATAGTTGAGTCTACCTCCAATCCTGATGCTACATTTCTCCTTATAGAAAGAGCCCAGTCTCCCAGATAATCTGTTCTGTATATAGATAAAAGGTATAGAGATAGGACGCATAACTGGTGTACACCCTTTCCAATTTTGAACAATGCAGTATTTCCTTGCTCTGCTCTGATGACTGTCTTCTGGTCCAAGTATAGGCTTCACATAAGCACAGTCAGTGTTCTGGGATTCCTATTCTCAGAATAAGGCACAGTTTGTTGTGATCCACACACTCAAATGCCTTTACATAGTCAACGAAACACCGATAGACATTCCTCTGGTACTATCTGATTTCAGCCAAGATACATCTGACATTAGGTAGTACCACGACCTCTTCTAAACACAGTCTACACTTTAGGCAGTTCACTGTTGATGTGCTCTTCGAGTCAGTTTTGTATCAGCAGAATCTTGATTACAGGTGATATCAGTTATATTGTTCGGTAATTTCTGTACTCTGTTGGGTCACATTTCTTTGGAATGAGATCAAATATAGATCTCTTCCAGTCACTTGCCCAGGTGGTTGTACAGTTGGCAAAATAACTCATGTGTTTTCTGTTTCAATCTTTACCACTAACTGTACAACTATACTTGTAAAATACAATCCGGAGAGACGCTGAAGATGCTTCAAGACACAGAGAACTTCTGGAGTTTCTCACAAAACACCTTGCCAGAGTTTGCATGACTGGAAAGGTATTTTGAAAGGAAGAATACCTCTCAAGGCCAATATAGGAAGATGAAGATGGAATCTCTAATCAATTGGAAATATGATCCTGCACACTTTGTCCCTCCAGAATACAGAAGGGGAAGACCATGGGACTGGGAATTGACTCCACTTACACCTGTAACCCGTCCCTTCTGTAAGAATATCTGAAGTTGACTTCTAGCCAGAGTTACCTGATGTTCTTAATTAAGGGTTGAGTGTCCATTCCACTTGTCCTATAGAAAGTTGTCATTGTTTTTAATCGGTGCTCATTTATTTTTTTTAAATTTTGTACTAGTTTATTTACAAAGTCCTAATACATTGTTTTTCACACCTGATCTTTCCCATTTCTTTAGCCCCCTCCATCAAATTGGATGATCCTATGACTAACCCCCAACCCACCCGTCCTCACCCTTCTTGTTCCACTGTCGTTCATCCCCCCTCCCCGGGATCCTCATACTCATTCTATAATGATGGTTACATACAGTATATGTTCTTATGGGACTGAGTCCACTCAGCATCATTCTCTCCAGTCCCTTCAAGTTAGGCAATAATTTACAAAAATCATCCCTTCTGCCTGTTGAATAGTATTCCATCATGTGAATATACCATAATTTCTCAATTCATCCAGTTGCAGTTGGTCATCTGGGCCCTTTCCATGTTCTTGTGATGGTGAACAGTGCTGTTATGAACATTAGTGTACAAGTCTCCATTTGTGTCTCAGTTCTCATTCTCTTAGTATATTCCAAGCAGTGGAATAGCTTGGTTATATGGAATTTCTATGTTTAGCTTTTTGAGGAAATGTCAAACTGCCTTCCGGAACGATTGTATATTTTACAATCCCACCAATGTGTAAGAGTCACTTCTCATCACATCCTCTCCAACATCTATTACTTGCTGCACTGTTAAACTTTGTCACTCTTACTGGAGTGAGTGGTACAACAATGTAGTTTTGATTTGCATCTCTTATTGTCAGTGATTTGGAGCATTTCTTCAATGTGTCTGTTTGCCATTTGAGTATCTTCCTCTGTGGAAATTCTTTTCCTGGCTTTTGAACATTTTGTAAATGGATTATCAGTCTTTTCCTTGTGGAGACTCAGGAGTATGCTGTAAACTTTTGTTATAAGATTCTTGTCTGCGATGGTATTTATTACCAAATATTTGTCCCCAGTCTGTAGGTTTTCTTTTTTACCCTATTAGAAAAAAATTTGATGCGCACAAGGATTTAATATTTAGAAAGTCCCATGCATCGATTTTATCCTCTTCAGATTGTGCATTGCTGGTTGTATTTAGTGGTCTCTTTATACCTTTGACTAGCATTTCTAAGTTATGGTTTTGGGCTTTACTTCTAGGTCTCTGATTTGCCTTGAGTTAATTTTTGTGTATGAAACAACATATGAGCAAGAGCCTATGGTGATGAAAGAAGAAGTTCAGGCTGCTTTGAAGGACATGGTCAAAAATAAGGCTCCAGGAATAGATGGTATACCAATTGATATATTTCAGTTAACAGATGCTGCCCTGGACGTGCTCACCAAGTTGTGCCAAGAAAT
>NW_006399785.1:14498716-14511139 GCF_000299155.1 Elephantulus edwardii | reverse complement strand
CAGGACAGAGCGGAGTTTAGGGCTGTTGTACATAGGGTCGCTATGAGTCGCAGGCGACTCGACGGCACATAACAACAACAACAACAACAATAACATGGTGTGAAATATGGATCCTGTTTGTTTTTTGCAGATGGATGTCCAGTTTTTCCAGTACAATTTGTTAAAGGGGTTATCATTTCTCCATTTGATAGCTTCAATTTCCTTGTCAAATATGTTGACCATAGATAGCTTGATCTGTTCTGGGGTTCTCAATTCTGTGCCATTGGCCTATGTGCTTGTCAGATTTTGTGAATTATTATCTAACTTGGGAGGGACTAGAGAACATTATGATAAGTGAACTAAATCAGTCAGACAAGGACAAATATTGTATAAATCTAATATAGAATGAGTATAAGGATCCAAGGGGAGGAATGGAAGCAGTGGGATGAGGATGAGAAGGTATTAATCATGGAGTTGTACAATTTTTCATGTGAGGGCGAGGTAAGGGAAATTGGAAGAATCTGTTCTGGAAAACAATGTATTTGAATTTTTTAAATAAACTAGCATAATAAGTAGAAAAAAAGGCAATGGTGATGAAGAAGGAAGTTTAAGCTGCTCTAATGAACTTGGCCAAAAATAAAGCCCAAGGAATTGATGAATTACCAATTGACCTACTTCAACAAACAGATGCTGCCCTGGATGTTTTCACTAGATTGTGCCAAGAAACCTGGAGGACAACTACCTGGTCAACTGACTGGAAGAGATTCATATTTATTCCAATTTTTTAAAAAGGTGGCCCCAAAGAGTATGGAAATTATCAAACGATAAATATCACTAATATCACATACTAACAAAATTATGCTGAAGATTTTCCAGAAACTGCTGGAAGAATACATTGACAAAGTACTACCAGAAATACAACCTGGGTTTAGAAGAGGTCATGGTGTTAGAGATGTTATCCTCAATGTTAAATGGATCTTGGCAAAAAGCACATAGTAGCACAGGAATGTATATCTGTGTTTCATTGATTATGAAATGGATTCATTGATGAAATGAATTTGCAAATTCTGCTATTTAGGGACCTCTCTAAAGCACTGAAAAGCAATGATAACTATCTAGAGACTAAGATGCTTCTAATTCAGGCCATGGTCTTCAAAACTTGCTATGTATCAGCGAGCTAGATAATGACTGAGGATGACAGAAGAAGGATTGATGCGTTTGAGTTGTGGTGCTGGAGAAGAGTATTGAACATACCATGGACTGCCAAGAGAACAAATAGGTTTGTCCTGGAAAGGATGAAACCAAGTTTCCTTTTAAAGGCTAAGATTTTGAAGCTCTGTCTCACATACTTTGGGCATGTGGACAGGAGGGATGTGTCCTTGAAGAAAGACATCAGACTTGGAAGAGTGGAGCGACAGCAAAGGAGAAGAAGACCTCAGACGAGATGGATTGATACAGTACCTAAATGGGTGTTGGCGTGTCGGAATCAGTGAGACTGACTCAGAACAGGGCAGGTTTTAGAGCTGCTGTACTTATGGTCACTGTGAGTCCCAGGCAACTATTGTTGTTAGGTGCCGTCAAGTTGAACATGACTTACAGCAACCCTATGAGTAAAAGATCTGAACCCTGATCTTTCCTGTGCCATCCTCACACTTCCTGACACAGAAAATCCCATTGCAGCAGTCACCGTATCAATTCACCTGGTTGAGAGTCTTCCTCTCCTTCACCAATCCTCCACCCTTCCCAATATCATGTTCATCTCCAGAGAATAGCCCCTCCTTGCAACATGCAATATGATCATTCTTGCCTACACAGAGCAATCTGGCTACACTATTCCCAAGATCTATCTGTTCTTTCTATTGGCCGTCTATGGTATGTTCAGTGCTCTTCTCCAACACCACAGCTTAAAGGCATTAATTCTTTATTCATTGTCCAGATTGTGGATGCATAGCTAGTAATTGAAAGGACTATGATCTGAATCAGGTGCACCTTGCCCCAAACTGACATCATTATCTAACAATTTGGAAAGGTCCCTAATCGTGGATTTTTCCAGTGCAAGGCATTTCTGCATGTGCTAGAAATCAAGTGTTAAATGATTAACTGTCTTGGGTTTCATTTACAGTCAGCTGTGGGTGAGAAATCTCTTGTGGAGGAAAACAGGATCTGATGAGCTGACCTTTATATTTAAAAGCAGGTCTGGTCCCATCCGAGGGTGATATTTTGGCTTGGGGTAGTTGGATCCTGGAGGGTAAGTGCTTTTTTTTTTTTTTTTATTTACTTGGAAGCTGGAGATAAATTGTTGGGGCGTTTCTGAATCCAGGCAACTAGCAAATAACAATACCTTGGAAGAAGTACAACCAGATGTTTTTAGGAGTATAGATAATGAGATATTTATCTCACATACTTTTTTGCAATTGTATTACTAGGACTATACCCCAAGGAACTTAAAACTGAAATAGGAATGAAGATTTGTATATTTATATTCATAGCAGCATTGTTATGATAGCAAAAATTAAGAAATGAAAATAACCATAATGCCCATCAAGAAATGAATGAATTGACAAATTGTGGTACAGTCACACAATGAAATACTATGCAGCACTTAAGAACAGTGAGTTTGGAAAATATTACATAACGTGGAGAGATTAAAGAGTATAATATAGAGTGAACTAACTCAGTTAAATAAGGACAAATGCTGCATAAGACTATAATTTTTGACATATTTTGAATCTGTTGTCAGTTGAGATCAGTTCTGAGGGAATAACGTCATTCTTGGAAAAGTAGTCATTGTTGTTTGGTGCAATTGAGTCATTTATGACTCATAGCAACCCTATGAACAATAGATTAGAACCTTGCCCTATCCAGAACCATCATCACAGACTCTGCCATGGTCAAGTCCATTGTTGTAGTTACTGTGTCAATTCATCACACTAAAAGTCTTCCTCTTTTTCATTGATTTTCAATTTTTCTAATCCAATTTCATTTTTCCAAGAACTGATGCCTCTTAGAGATATGTCCAAAGAATGGGAATTGAAGTTTAAGCAGGCATATCTCTAAGGAGCGCCCTCAGTAAGATGGAATTATGCAATGGCTTCAACAATGGGCTCAACACAATAAGACTTGTGTAGGTGTCCCAGAACCACGCAGTGTTTCATTCTATTATACTTAAGTTTGGCATGAGTGAGAACTGACTTGGGAGGACCTAACAACAGCTTAGCATTTGTGGAGTCTATTACCCTATAAACATGTATGACTCTTCAGAAATGTGTACCTCAAGTATGTGAAGTGAGAGTACTTCATGTGCTGAGAATGGCCTAACTTAAATAAGAAATCATTAGTCCATGGATTTTAAGATACGATTAACAAAAGCCATCAATAATTTGGATTTAAAATTTCTGCTGACCTGAACTTTGCCTGTTTATCTGGATCTTCTTTCAGTTCTTATTTCAAGGATTGTTTCCAGTCTCACGTGTGTGAGGCTCCTCTGCCAATACGTCTACTATTAAGCACCCCTTTTCTCGGTTTACCCGAACTCCTTATGTGTAATGCATGTTATGTCATTGCCCCATCAATTTTCCAGAAAGCTTCTTTAGCTTTTAATAATAAACCATCTGCAATTTCGGCACAATGATACATGAATATCACATGCTGACAATGATCGTTTTTGTGGACTGAACCTGGAGTAGAGTTAGCACGTTTAATTCAAATACGAGCGCAGCTCATTTCCTGCCCCCTTTGAAATCAGGCAATTACAGCACTAGAGCAGAATTTTCGCCCGTGTTCTGTACATGAAACATAATCCTGCCGCCAGCTGCTCACCAACATTCTGTTGTCTCCTCACCAGACAACACAGTGACAAAACAGATCCGCAGAGGAAGACGTGCCAGCATAATCAACGAGAGGCAGGCCCTCCATCCAGCCTGTCATTAGCAAGTACATTTCTGTTTCTAAAATAAACTCTCTGAAAATATTGCCTCCTTACATCTGTGCTTCTGTCTAGGCAAGGGGCATGTTCTCCTGATTTGCAGGTGCTGAAGTGCCTTGGAGGAGATCCAGAAAGTGCTAGGCATTGTTAATGAAGGTTACCAGGACAGTTACTTAAGCTTAGAAGGACAAACTTCATCCATGTCATATTCACAGTATTTCAAATATTTAGAAATACAATCACTTAGCTAGAAAGCTACCCTGGGTCACATCAGTACTGTACATTTGGCATTAACATATTTTATTTTCCTTCTACTCTAACCATTAGTGCTAGTGTCCTAGTAGGTAAGGAGCTGCACTGCCAGGCCAAAGGCAGGTAGTTCAAATACACTAGAAGCTGCTTAGGAGGAACATAAGCAATCTCATCCCCTGTGGAGAGTCAACTATGAAGTGGCTCTTACTTGACAGGAATGAGTCTAGTAGTTTACTCATAATGCTTTCCACCGCCTGTCATCCCATCTTTCCTAAAACTTCCTAGCAAGCTCATTAAGAACCTCCCAAGTGTACATCAGTGTTCATAGCAGCATTACTCACCATCACAAGAACATGGAAATAGTCCAAATGTCCAACTACAACAGAATGGATGCAGAAATTGTAGTACATTCACTCAATGGAATACTATGCGGCGCTCAGGAAAATGATCTTGAAAAATACTATGTAACTTAGGAGAGGGGGAGAGCATTATGCTGAGCAAAATGATAGTCTCATAAGGGCAAATACTGCACCAGACTGTTATTGTAAAAATAGAAGGATAACTAGTAAAACATACACAGGAACTCAAGGATGGTGAGGGGAGAGTAGAGGGGTGAGCATACAACAAGTGAAACCACAGGATTGCACAGTTTGGTGGGTGGAGGGAGAGGGGAAAGCAAATGGGTAGGATCTGGGCAAAACGACAGGGTGATGATGGGCAAGGTCTAATGGTGATTAACTGTATAAAACATAATGTAGGAAACAATGCTTTTGAATGGTGAGAGCCAATGGGAATGTTTGCTTATGGAGGAATGTGGAAGGAAGGAGCTCTTGGAGTTTAAACTATGTCTTGGTTTTTAAATTCGATTGGAGATTGAGGTAGCAACCAAATGCTCTCGAAAGGATGCTTTTGGGTGGAGAAAGCCAATGGGAACAACATAGAGAGAGCTCTGTTGGCCTAGTGGATAGAAAATTATGCTACCAAGCCAAAGGTGGTAATTTTAATCTCCGGCCCTCAGTCCTGGTTTTAATTGTTTTTGGTCAAACATTCTTCTAAGTGGTATCACACTGAGCTGTCCGTTTGCTGAACAGAGGTAACTCATGGCTGTGATGCTAAACACTGTGACACTGACGTGCCAAATGTGATAATGGTCACCCATGGTGGACAGAATTTGGTGAATCTCCCTGATTGAACAAGCTTGGAAGCAGGAGTGGCATCCACTTCTGAAATAGCTTGCCTCCAGAAACTCTGTGAACTTCGAGAAACAATGACAGTTATACAAGTGTTCAGGTCTTTCATTCATAGGGTTGCTATGAGTCATCTATGAATCAGTGGCACTTAACAACAACAACAAAAACAATTCAGAACGATTGTATGAAACACAGTGTGAGTCAAGAATACTGTGAAACACAATGTATATAAACTTTGTAAGCAAATTTATTTTTTTAAAAAATGTAAAATGGAATGTAAAAAAATAAAGTAAGAATCACCTCCTGTTGGGGTATTCTCCAAGGAATAACACCTCTTAGCAACGTGGCCAGGTTCTTGTCTCCAAAGAACACTCCAGCTGCACCTTCTCTGAAGCATAACTGTTTGTTCTCTTTGCCATCCATGTCCAGTGTTATTCTCCAACACCACACTGGTTTATATAAAGTAAATTATCTATATAGACAGCAACGAAGAAGGTTTCAACAGACAAAATATTCAAAGGATTAAGAACCCAAGTTATACACAATTCCAGAGGGTCTGCCCTGAAAACTCAGCAAAATCAGGCACATTCCCCCCATCTGAAATAGATTGGGGGTATCCTTTGGGGATAGATTGAAGGAAAGAAGTTGGAATCTAGATCTTGGCATAGACAGTTGGGAATATTTACCACGGTAGTGGTCATATTTATCTGCTAAGTTTATTTACTAAACTAATTCAGTGGAGGGTTGAGGAACAAAAGAAATCAAGGAAGGTTTTCCCTCTCCACTCTCAACTGTATCCCACATCAGAGTCCCAGAATTGTTGAATGACATACTGCTCATGAGACAAAGTTAAAACAAATAGTGTATGAATGCTTAAGGCATGAACACAGCAGCTGACATCTATGTATATTCATGACTTCCACACCATTGTCTTCATCCTGCATTTTTTTTTGGCTTTGCCTGGTGTTAACCATGCCACAAACAGTAATCATTAACCCCATCTTATATATGATAATAACAAGACTTTAGAGAAGTTGTGTGATTTATTCAAGTCATTGAATTAAAGCAAAGGCATATTTTAAAGCCAGGAATTTTTGTAACCATGTCAAGATTTGTTAAAGATTGCTAAATATCAAATATTTTGTGTTTCCTTTAATGTTTGTTGTTAAGATTATCCATAGAACTTTATTTTCAAATGAGAAAAAAAGAGATAGTTTCAATATATTTTTTGTCCTTTTAAAAACTAAGTTATTTTTTATCTAGATTTTCCCTACACTTTCCTTCATTGACATTATATTTTATACAATTATTCCCATAAATTGTGTTTTATATAGTTAATCACCATTGGACTTTGCCCACCATTGCTTTGTCCTTCAAGTCCCTACTGGACATTTCCTATTTCCTTTGTCTCCTCCCTCACCCACCATATCTTTTTAAAAATAGTTTTCATAGATTTTTAGACAATAATTTATTTCCCTTGTGTTTCACGCATACACATTGTGTTCAGAACAATCCCTGATTTACGTTGTATTTCATACAATGATTCATGTACACTTTATTCCATTTAATTAACTAGCCTTGATCTATGCCTATTACGGCACCATCTTTTCCAAGTCCCCATTACATATTTCTCATTCCTTCACTATTCTCACAATCTGTTCACTAAACTCTGCTATTCTAGTGATTTCCACCTTTCCTCTTCCTCTATCTCCTTCCCTTTTTGGACATTAATACCCATCTTACTAGCTATCTTTCGAAGTGTTTTAACATTTTACTCAATGTCTGATTTTCAGTCATGGTTTTTATCCATTTAAGTCTTAACTGCATATCTCAGCATACTATTTTGAGACAAGTTATTGTTGTTGTTAGGTGCTTTTGAGTCGACTACAACTCATAGTGACCCTATGAACAGTGAGTCTGAACTGTGTTCTCTCCCGCTCCATCCTCCTCATTTCAGACAAACTCAAGCCCATTGCAGAAGTCACTATTTTAATCCATCTGGTTGAGGGTTTTTTAGTCTTTGGCTGATGATCCTCCAACCCAAGCATGATGTCTCTTTTCAAGAAATATCCTCCTCTAAAAATATTTCCAAAAGACATGAGACCAAGCTTTGTCATATTTGCATCCAAGGAGAACTCTGGCTGAACTTCCTTCAAGACATATCTGCTTGTATTTCAACTTCATACACATAACGTCATCAACCACACGGCATGGGAGTTCTCTTCTCCAATACCAGAATGCAAAAACATCAAATCCTCTTCTCTCATGAATATTCATTGTCCAGGTCAGATGCATAGTTAGTGATCAAAAAGATCATATTGTTGTTTTTGTTATGTGTCACCAAGTCGTTTGCAACTCATAGCAACCTTATATACAAGAGCTCTAAACTCTGTTCTATCTTGTATCAACCTAGCCATCACAAATGCACTTATTCTCACTGCTGCAGTCACAGAATTGATCCATCTCATTGAAGGTCTTCTTCTCCTTTGCTGCCCCTCCACTCTGCCAAACATGATGTCCCTCTCCAAGGACCAGTGCCTCCTTGCAACATGCCCCCAAAAAGATCATAGCTTAAATATAATGCTCCTTAGCCTTCAAACTGTTCCTCAGTAAATTGCTTTCCAGTAATCTGGAGAGGTCTCTGACTACCAACTTTTCCATTGCAATATGTCTCATTATTTCATAATGGTTGGTGCCAAGGGTTTTTGAAAAATTTTGAAATTACCAATGACTTCATCTTACTTACTCTTGGCTCAAGAAGACAGGGGAAAAAAAGACAAATAACATTGGGAAAATCTGTTGTCAGGGACCTCTTCAGAGTACTGAGAAGCAATAATAACAGTCTAGAGACTAAGGTGTGCCTGATCCAGGCCATGGTTTTTGCAATTACTTGCTAAGCATCATAAAGCTGGATAATGACTAAAGATGACAAAAGAAGAATTGATGCCTTTGAGTTGTGGTACTGGAGAAGAGTCTTGAAGGCACTGTGGATCTCTAAGAAAACAAATAAGTCTGTGTTGGAGAGGGTGAAACCAAGTTACTCATGGGAGGTTAGGATTTTGAAGCTCCATCTCACATAATTTGGGAATGTGGTCAGGAGAGATCAGTGCTTGGAAAACAACATGATGCTTGGAAGGGCGGAGGGACAGCACAGACAAGGAATACCCTAGATGAAATGGATTGATACAGTAACTACGGTAATGGAAGTAGGTATGTCAGAGTCAATGAAACTGACTCAGGATAGGGCAGGCTTCAGAGCTGTTATACATTGGGAAGCTAAGAGTTGTAGGCAACTCGATGGAACATAATAATAACAAACAACATATGCAGATGATGCAACCTTGCTTGCCAAAACTGAGGAGGACCTTAAGCGTTTGTTGTATAAAGTTAAGAACTATAGTCTTCTTATAGATTGAAACTGAACATCAAGAAGACAATTCTCACCTCTGGGCCAATTGGTAGCACCATTCTAGACGGAGAAGAAATTGAGATTGTTAATAATTTCAGCTTGCTGGACTCCACAATCAACACTCTTGGCATGAGCAGTCAGGAAATCAAGACAGATTG
This sequence comes from Elephantulus edwardii, assembly GCF_000299155.1. NCBI lineage: Eukaryota > Metazoa > Chordata > Mammalia > Macroscelidea > Macroscelididae > Elephantulus > Elephantulus edwardii. The sequence goes on along the minus strand of NW_006399785.1, from coordinate 14,502,226 downwards.
CATTGGAAAAGTCTGCTGTCAGAGACATCTCCAAAGCAATAAACAGAATGATGTTAGTCTAGGGATAAGGCGCACCTAATCAAGGCCATGGTCTTTGCAATTACTTTCTATGCATCAGAGAGTTGGACAAGGACTAGGGATGACAGGAGAACAATTGATGCTTTTGCATTGTGGTGCTAGAGATGAATATTAAACATACTATGGACAGCTAAGAGAACAAATGAGTGTTGTCTTGGAGAGGGCGAAGCTAAGTTCCTCCTTGGAGGCAAAGATTTTAAAGCCCCTTAGCACATACTTGGGGCACATGGTCAGAAGGGACCAGTCCTTGGAGAAGGACATCATGTTTGGAAGGGTGGAGGGACAATATAAGAAAGACAGACTCTAGATGAGACGAATTAACATGGTAACTAGAGCAATGAAGTTACGTGTGCCAGACATGGTGAGACTGGCTCAGAATAGGGCATGGTTCAGAGCTATTGTACATAGGATTGCTATGAGTCATAGGAGACTCGGTGGCACATAACACCAACTTGGATAATTGAGTCTTTTAAGGAAAGATGCAATTTAAATATGAGGCGGGACAGATAGAACAAGACTCTACTTTCAGTGATAGGAAAAAATAAATAAATAAAAGGTTGCGGACATGTCACTGATAAATTCTGTAGCAAGTCAGACACCAGCTTGAAAATCATGACAATATCTGATAATTTTCTCAATTCACATTCCAATCTTATGGTAAATACCTCTGCATATTTTTTTTATAATTTGGCATACTCTTAAGAAAAGCAAAATGGTCTTCACTATTGTTTTGAGGGAAAAAATAAGAATCCTGAAAACTACATCTCATTATGCAACACAGCTCAGCGAGAAGAAGACCCACAAAAATACCACAGAGGGTGGCAGCTTCAAGAACAGAAAGTAAAAAAAAAAAAAACAAAAACAAAAAACCAAAAACACCACAAACAAACAATAAACCCTCATTGCCATCAAGGCAGAACTCACTCCTTCCTGTGGGTTTCTGGAGGCTGTAAATCGCAAGGAAGAAGATTGTCTGTCTTCTAAGCAGCTAGTGTTGGGTTAGAACCGACTCTTGGTATGTCAGCAAAACTCCCTACAGACTAGGCTACTAGATCTCTTTTCCTCAAGAAGCAAAGAAAAACAATATGAGTCCCTGGAATATCTCAAAGGAGAGAATGAATAAGAGCATGTGTGAGCCCATAATGGGAATAGCTGTCCCTTTCCCATACCCTCCCTGTAAGTCTATGAATATGCCAAAACTCCTATCAGTCTATCAGCCTCGTAGGAAGCTCTAGAGTTCTTCCTGGAAGAACATATATCTGTAGAAAACAAACTCATGGTATACCATGCAGACAATTGCATAAATCATAAAGTAAAAAAAAATAAAAGAAGCCTTCATGATAAAATGAAAATCAACTCTTATGTATGAGAAAAATAGATACTCTTGGATTCTCAGTAAACAGGAGCAGAAAGAAGCGAAGCACTCCATGGCATCTCCATGGTAACCACTTGCTTGTGAAGACATGGAGAAGATCTGTAGGAAGGGGCATCTCTGACTTTTGGTGTTTGTTGTGTTGATTGTTGCATGAGAATCCTTCACTTCCATCAAACCTTCAGCAGAGTCAGACTTGTCTGAGAGATATCAGTGGTTTTGTTGCTACTAAATCAGGGGAAGTTCTGTCTTCACTATACAAGAAATGTGTTAAAGAATAAGAAAGTTAAAAACATGTTTTGTTGTTTATGTTGTTGTTAGGTACCATCCAGTCAATTAGACTCATAGTGAAACTACCAACAACAGATCTGCACCTTGTCATACTGCGATATCCTCGCGATCTCGGAGGTCCTGCTTCCGTTTCCTGTGGTAGTCACTGTTTCAATCCATCTCATTAAAGGCCCTCCTCTCCCACTCTGACTCCCAGACTGCTTCCTTTTTCTGAGAATGCGTTTCTCTTGAACATAACACCAAAAATATGTGAGTTGAAGCTTCAGCCTCCTCACCTCTAAGGAACACTGGTTACACTTCCTTCAAGACAGATTAGTTTTTGCCTTTTGGCAGTGCATGGTATATTCTATACACATTACCAATACCATAATTAAAAGGTACCCATTTTTCTTTGGTCATTATTATTCATCATCCAAACTTCAGATGAAAAGGAAGCAACTGAAAATACTAAGTTTAGGTGAGGTGCACCTTAATTTTTAAAATGATATCTTGACACTTTAGATCTTTGAAGAAGTCCTTGATAGGAGGTTTCCCAAATGCAGCACATATCTTAATTTCTTAATTGCTACTACCAAGAATGTTGATTGTAGATCCAATTAAAATGGAATAATTAACAACTTCCATCTTCTCTCCATCAATCATGATGTGGTCCATTAGTACAGTGGTAAATATTCAGGTTTTTTTGATGTTGAGATATAACCATCATTGAACACTGATAGTTGAAAATATGGCCTTTGTGATAGGGAAAAAAATCTGAAGATTGATAGAATTTTGTGCAAAGAAGGATTTATCCATTTACAGTACTTCTAAAAATGAACCATAAGTGATTATTATATACATGTACTTTATTGATGGACTACATGAGCATCAAGTTCAACACATTTGTGGAGAATCCATCCAGGAGCTAATGGTGGAATAAACTACTTGCATGTAAGTTCAACCAGAAGTGAAAGAAAATGAAAACAAGTCAGCTGGAACCAAAATGGCCTTGAGTGTATCCAGACTTAACTAAATGTCCATTTTTTATCTTAAAAATTATTTTTTTCTACTAGTGTTGCAAGGAGGGACCAGTCCTTGGAGAGGGACATCATGCTTGGGAGGGTGGAGGGACAGTGCAAGAGGGGAAGATCCTCTATGAGGTGGATTGAGTCAGTGACTGGGGTAATTGGGATGGGTGTGTCAGAGACAGTGAGACTGGCACAGGACAGAGTAGGGGTCAGGTCTGTTGTACAAAGGGTCGCTATGAGTCACAAGGGACTCAACAGCATATAACAACAACAACTAATTTATTTACAAAATTGTAATACAAATTTGAACAAATTCTTTCCATTTCCTTCACCCCCCCATCAAATTGTACAACCCAATGATTAATCTCCCCTTTCCCCTACACATCCATATCCCTCTGCTTCTAGACTCTCCCACCCCTCCTGGATCCTTATACTCATTCAACAATAACGGTTTTATACAATATTTATCCTATGGGACTGAGTTAATTCATTCTGCATAATGCTCTCCAATCTCTCCCAAGTTAGATAATAATTTACAAAGTTATTGCTCTTAAGTGCTGCATAGTATTATATTGTGTGAATGTACCATAATTTTTCAATCCATTCACTTGTGGTTGGACATTTGGGCTGTTTCCATGTTCTTACCATGGTGAATAATGCTGCTATTAACATTGGTTTACAAATCTCCGTTTGTGCCTTAGTTCTCATATTCTAAGGGTACATTCCAAATAGTGGAATAGCTGGGTTATATGGAATTTCTAT
>NW_006399785.1:14494891-14497396 GCF_000299155.1 Elephantulus edwardii | reverse complement strand
ATATCATTGCTGATGTCAGATGGATCTGAACTCAAAGTAGAGAGTACTAGAAAGATGTTTAGTTGAATTTTGTTGATTATGAAAACAGATTTGACTTTTTAGATCATAACAAGTTATGGTGAACATTGAAAAGAATGAGAATGCCAAAAACACTTAATTTTGCTCCTGTAAAACCTATACCTAGACCAAGAAATAGCTATCAATATAGAATAAGGACATAATGCATGGTTTAAAATCAAGAAAGCTGTGATTCAGGGTTGTAACCTTTTTTTTATACATATTCAATCTGTCAAGGCTCCAGTGGCCTAGTGGTCATGAGTTGAGATGCTAACCCAAAGGCATACAGTTTGAATCCACCAGATGCTCTGCAGGAGAAAGGTGGGCATTCAACTCCTGTGTGGTTTACTGCCTCTGAAAATTCACTGGACAGTCAGATAGATGCTGATTCTGACTCAATCACATCTAACAACAACAAAATGCAATCTATAGGTTAAGCAAACCATTGGTGAAATTTCCAGCATTACAAGGACTTGCAAATCAACTCCAGTAGAGCAAATGTCAGACAAGTTCTACACTCAAAGTAATAAATCTATTGTGTGTGTATATATTTGTATTTTTAAGTGCTATTGAGTCATAGATAACTCATAGTGACCCTAGAAATGATAGACCTGAACATTTGCATAACTTTCATCGTTTCTCCAAGTTCATAGCGTTTCTGGAGGCAAGCTATTTTGGAAGTGAATGCCACTCCTGCTCCCAAGCTTGTTTTAATTGTGGAGCTCCACCAAACACTGCCCACCATGGGTAACTATTACCACATTTGACACATCAGTGTCACAGTGTTTAGCATACATTTCTTTATATGGCAAATGGACAGACCAGTGCTATACCTCTTAGAAGAATGTTTGACCAAAAACAATTAAAACTAGGACTGAGGGCTGCAGATTAAAATCACCCACCTTGGGCTTGCTAGAATAACTTTCCATCCACTAGGCCAACAGAGCTCTCTCATTGTTGTTGTTGTTCTTGTTGTTAAGTGCCGTTGTGTTGTAGATGACTCATAGTGACCCTATGAACAAAAGACCTGAACACTTGTATAGCAGCATCCAAATCACACCCCCTGCACAATAAAATAGTAGAAAGTAGGTCATGTTGGACTCCTAATGTTGTTTTAGGTGTTATAGAATAGAGTCCATAGTACTGTGAACAAACAGATTTAAACCCTCTCCTGGCCTGGGCCATCACCACAATATATTATTTACTTGAGTCCATTACTGCAGGAACTGTGTATCAATTCATCAAGAAGCACTCTGACTGTACCTATTCCAGGTCATATCTGTTTGTTGTTTTGGCAGATTATGAGATATTCAGTACTCTTCTGCAACATCACAGCTCAAAGGCATCAATTCTTCTTCTGTCGTCCTTATTCATTGTCCAGCTCTCAGATTCATAACAAGTGATTGAAAAGACCGTGACCTAAATTAGGTGCACAGTAGTCTCCTGAAACATTACTGCTCTTTAATCATTTGGAGAGGTCCCTCATTACAGGCTTTCCCAATGCAATCCATCTCCTGATCTCCTGACTGTTGGTACCAAGGGTGTTCTTTGTGGATCCACGTAAGATGAAGTCATTAATAGTTTCAATCTTCTCCATCTCAATCATGATTTTGCCTATTGGTCCAGAGATGAAACCTTGTTTTCTTACACTGAGATGCAATCCATATCGAAGGCAATCATTTTTGAACCTCTACAGCAAGTGCTTCAAGTCTTCTTCACTTTCAGCAAACAATCTTGTGTCATCTGCATAACATAGATCATTGTGTCTTCTTCTCATCCTAATGTCACATTTTTTTTTCATAAATTCTAGTTTTTTGAATAATTTATTCATCATACAGATTGAATAGGTATAGAGGGAAGACTAGGTAGTATTATTCCCTTGCTCTGTTCACACTTGGTCTAGGTATAGGTTTCAAATCAGCATAATTAGGTGTCTTTGGATTTCCATTCTTTTGAATGTTAGTCATAATTTGTTATGATCCACGTAATCAAATGCCCTTGTATAGTCAATAAAGCACATAAAGAAGGACATTTTTCTGGTATTCTTTCAGCCAGAATCTATTTGGCATCAGCAATGATATTCCTAGTTCAAGGGCCTGTTCTAAACCCAGCTTGAATTTCTTAGGGTTTTTTAATCTACTTGTTATTCAAGCAATTTTTAAATTATTTTCAGCATTATTTTGTTTGTATATGATATTAATGATATTGTTCAATAATTTCCACATTCTATTGGATTACCTTTCTTGGGAATTACAACAAATATGGATCTTTTCTAGTCAATTAGGCAGGTACCTGTTCTCCAAATGTTTTGGCATAGACTGTTGAGCATGACCAGAGCTGCATTTAAACTAACATCTAGTTCAAATTAACATCTGTAAGTTGAAACTTCTCAATTGGTATCTTATTAATTCTTGAGATCTTGTTTTGTTGTTTTTTTTTCAATGCCTT
>NW_006399785.1:14493118-14494286 GCF_000299155.1 Elephantulus edwardii | reverse complement strand
GTTTTGTTTTTTCTTTCTCTTCAGTCTTTGTGACAATCTTTTGCCTTTTTCATAGATTATATCCTTGATGGCATCCCAAAACTTATCTTTGTCTTTCATCATTGTTCAATACTTCAAATACAATCTTAGGGTGATTTTTAAAATTCAGGTGGAATAGACCCAAGATCATATTTTGTTTCCATATTTTTTCCCTCAATTTGAACTGGCACGTGAGTAATTGATGTTCTGTTGCACAGTCGGCATTATTATTTTCATGTTCAGCATCAGTTACTTTTCTGAACGTACTCTCAGCAAAATAAGAACATAAAAGCAAGCAATACACAGATATCATGCAGGCCCTGACCCATGTACACTGGCTGCCTAGGTCTTCTGGTGAAGCTCCATTGATGGCTTTAAAAAAATAATACCAGAGACATTTATTAAATACTAACTGACTCATTTCAACAAACAGGCGCAGCCTTGAACAAACTCAGCAGGTTCTGCCAGGAAACTTAGAGGACAGTTACTTGACCAAATTATTGGAAGAGATCAATATTTGTCCCCATACCTGTAAAAGGTGATCCAACAGAAAGTAGAAATTCCCAAAAATATTGTTAAAGTCTCATGTAATTAAAATCTTGCTGAAGATTGTACAGAGACAGCTAAAACAGTGCTTCAATAGAGAACTACTAAAGCAGCCTGGATTTAGAAGAGACTGCGACATAAGAAATATCATTGCTGATGTAAGATGGATCTTGGCTGAAAACAGAGACACTCAAAGAATGTCTATTTGAGTTTTATTGACTATGCAAATACATTGACTATGTCATAATGAATTATGGCTAACCCTAAGAAGAATAGAGATACTAGAATAATTAACTGTGCTATGAGATAACTCATGGTTGCTGTGATGCTAAGCATTGTGACACTGATGTGCCAAATGTGATACTGGTTAGCCATGGTGGACAGTGTTTGGTGAAGCTTCCTGATTAAAACAAGCTTGGAAGCAGGAATGGGATCCACTTCCGAAATAGTTTGACTCTGGAAACTCTATGAACAGTGCTCAGGTCTTTTATTCACAGGGTCGTTTTAAGTCATCTACCACTCAATGGCACCTAACAACAACAATGAGAAACATATGCATGGAACAAGAAGCAATTGTCTAAACAGAAACAGGGAACACTACATG
>NW_006399785.1:14490466-14491228 GCF_000299155.1 Elephantulus edwardii | reverse complement strand
GGAAAATGAAGAATATGGTAGACGTCATTACTGATGTCCTCTCTGCCTGCCTGTTACCCTTGGCATTTGTCAAGCAGAGTCAAGTGTTCAGACATTTCTTAAAACACTGTTCTTCTGTGACAAATAAATCTACTGCCAGAAAATCACAACTGCTCTTCTATTTTTACAAAGAGAAAAGAAATGTTATGTTGAAATGTTCAGGCTAGACATCCAAAGGGAAGCCCAAGAAGTGAATTACGGGCCATTCCACATGATACCAAAACAACATGAATCCTCTAGAATATAGACTTCAGCAATATATGTGAATTATATAGTTACTTACAACTCACAGAAATAAATAGTTTCATTCCAATATCTATATTGACACACTTTTGCCTGGCTAGTTTAGCTATAAATTTGACAGTCAATACATTTCTGAAAATATATGGTGGAGAAATTTCAGCAGAACTTCAAGGCTAACACATACTTAGGAGAAAGCCCTAGCAATCTATTTCTTAAAAAGTTGGCAAGTGAAAACTTCTGAATAGCAGTGGAATATTGCTTGATACAGTGCTGCAAGGAGAGCCCCTCTAGTTGAAGGCACTCAAATACGAGTGGGGAAAATGTAGCCCACTCCAACAGAGTAAAGCTTTCAGAACCTTCTTCACTTGTTACTGCGTTCATAAAAAAATAATGCCAAACAACTGAAATCATCCGTTAAGTTCAGAATAAGAGCTGCATAGTAAAGTGGACTTGGTTTGGGGAGAGGGGGTGTAGGATTGT
>NW_006399785.1:14483661-14489036 GCF_000299155.1 Elephantulus edwardii | reverse complement strand
GCTAGGAGGTGCTATTTCTTGGAGAGAGACAAGATATTGGGAAGGATGGAGGGTCAGTGAAGGAGGGAAAGAACCTCAACCTGATGGATTGACGAAGTGACTGCTACAATGTGCTCTTGTGTGTCAAGAAGTATGAGGATGGCACAAGACAGGACTAGGTTTAGATCTTTTGTTCATTAGGTTGCTGTGAGTCACACTTGAGTAGATGGCACCTAACAACAACAATCAAACTATGGATTTGATAGAAATTACACTGGATAATACAGAATAGACTTTCTCAAGACCAACGGCCTGTTAATTGAAAATACCTTTTTACCTCCCCCACAATATAAATGTAAATGTTGACTATACATTTGGATTTCACTAGCTGGAAAAAAAATCAAATAATTGTTGAACAAAACAATGAAGATTATCAGTATCACTGGTAAGAATAAAGAGAGCTAAAGTCAAACTGGCGTCGTTGTTCCTCAGCACTTTGGGAAGGTCTCTAACTGTAGAATTTATCATTGGAATATCTCTTTTGTTTTCTTGGCTGTTGGTTCCAAAGATATTAATTGTGGATCCAACTAAGATTAAATAATTTATAACCTCTGTCTTTTCTATACCTATTATAATGTTGCTTATTGGTCCTCTGGTGAGAGCGTTTTCTCTTCTTGATTTTAAGATTGATTTTAAGATTCAATCCACATTGAAGTCTGTAGTTTTTGATCTTCTGTAGCAAATGTTTCAAGTCTTCTTCAGTCTCAGCATGCAAGGTTGTGTGATCTGCATAACACAGATTGCTAATGAGCTTTCATCTGATCATAACTTTTCATTTTTCTTTATAGATTCTAACTTTTCAAATGGTTGAAATATTTAGAAATGAATTTAAGGAGAAATACAAGCAATTTGTATAAAGGAAACTACAAAACACTACTATACGAAACCAAAATAATACTATTTAAATAGAGGAACGCTTCATGCTCATGGATTACACAATTCAATATTATGAAAATTCCAACACTGAAAAAAAGGTATACAATTTGCCTAAGAAAAATGTGGAGGGGTTTAGTCTGACTTCTACCTACTTCATGAAAGGAAATTGTCGCATAAATAATATCCATGTTGTTGTTGTTGTTGTTATGTGTCGTCAAGTTGCCTGCAACTCATAGCAACCCTGAACCCTGCTCTTTCTCGAGTCAACTGCATTGTCTCTGACACATCTACCTCCATTACCCCAATTACTGAGTCAATCCATCTCCTGCAGAGTGTTACTCTCTTGTGCTGTCCCTTCACTCTTCCAAACACGTTGCCCTTCTCTAAGCACTGGTGCCACCTTACAACATGTCCTAAGTATGTCAGACAAAGCTTCAGAATCCTTGCCTCCAAGGAGCAGCCTGGTTTCATTTTCTCTAGGACTAACTTGATTTTTCTCTTAGCAGTCCATGGTATATTTAATACTCTTCTCCAGCACCACAACTCAAAGGCATCAATTCTTCTTCTTTCATCCTCAGTCCTTGTCCAACTCTCTGATTCATAGCAGCTAATTGCAAAGATCATGGCCTGGATCCGGTTCACTTTAGTGTCCAGATTGATATCATTTCTCTTCAGTACTCTGCAGTGGTCCCTGATAGCAGACATTCCCAATGCAATTTGTCTTTTGATTTCCTGGGTGCTAGTATCAAGAGTGTTGATTGTGGAGCTAAGAAAGCTGAAGCTGTTAACAATCTCAATTTCTTTGTCATCTATCATGATGCTTCCAATTGACCTAGTTGTCAGAATATTTGTGGGGCTTTTTTGGGGGGGCGTTGTCTTCTTTGTTTGTTTGTTTGTTTGTGTTGAGCTTCAATCCATACTTAAGGCTGCAGTCCTTGACTTTCTGCAGCAAATGCCTCAGGTCCCCCACAGCTTCAGCAAGCAAGGTTGTATAATTTGCATAACTCAGGTTGTTGATAAATCTTCCCACAATTCTGATTCTGTCTTCCTCCTCATAGATCCCAGACCTTTGAACAATATGTTCCACATATAGATTGAAAAGGTGTGGATATAGGATATATCCCTTGCATACACTTTTCATGATTTTGAACCATGTAGTGTTTCTTTACTCTGTTCTGACAACCACCTCCTGGTCCAAGTATAAGTTTCCATAGTACCAAACAAATAGCTACATGGGAAGATATGCCACCACACATGCTGATGCACCTAATTCTACCAATAATTGGGTCTAATGCTTGTTACAACTTGACTCACAGACTTTGCTTACAGTTGTGGAGTTTATTAGGGAAATAGGTTCGGAGGTTGGGGATGCAAAGAACATCACATATTGCAAGTCCAAGTTTAGTCCAGCAGTCTCAAGCCAGATTAATAAAACACAGTTCATCAATTAGTGAAGTCCAGGTTCAGTTCAACAACACAAACACACCTCTCATTTCTTCAATCATCCTGCAAACTTTATCTCAGAGCAGTTTCAAGTCAGCCTTTCCTTCAATCATCCAGCAAGCAAAACTTTTTTCTGTGACTTCAGATTCCTCTGGTTATACCTTGCCCCAATCTCTTTACAGTACTGCCACAGGCTTGTCACCCTCTCACTGTGCCACTCTCTCTCAGAGAGTGGAAAGCACTGTCTTACATTTGTCCCACAGCTCTTGATGTTTTTCAAGATCATCTGTCTGTGGTTAGTATAACAAGAGACCATCTTCACAATGAAGGATATACAATGCATGTATAGAAAAACTAATTTTAAAAGTTTCTGACACCACAAAAATATAAAGTAATGAAGATCTTGTTTTTGTCATCAGTTGCCATAAAGATGGAATAAACACACCTCAAATAAGTAAAACACAACTGAAGATGAAAAACAAAATAAGAGGGCTTACTCTTCTTCACCTCAAAATGTACTAAACTATCATAGTATTAAAATATCTTGGTACTAGTACAATGACAAATACATAGACTGATTTTATAAAATAGGGACTTGAGAAGAAAATCCATTTATCAGTGGAGAGCTGATCTTTGAAAAAGAAATGAAATACATTAACTGGGTGTGGGAGGTGGGGGGACAGCCTTTTAATCATATATTCTTCTTCTTCTTGTTGTTGTTATGTGCCGTTGAGTTGCCTGCGACTCATAGAGACCCTATATAAAACAGCCCCAAACCCTACCCTATTCTATCCCCACTGACTATAACCCCAATAACCCTAGTGACTGAACAATCCACCTTACCACGTATCTTGCTCTCCTGTGCTGTCACTCCACCCTTCTGAGCATGATGTTCCTTTCCAAGGACTGATCCCACCTTGTAACATGTCCAAAGTATGTCAGACGAAGTTTCAGAATCCTTGCCTTCGAGGAGCACACTGGCTTCACCCTCTCCAGGACAAACTTGTTTGTTCTTAGAAGTCCATGGTATATTCAATACTTTTCTCCAGTACCACATCTCAAAGACATCAACTCTTCATCTATCCTCCCTAGTCATTGTCTAGCTCTCTGATGCATAGCAAGTAATTGCAAAGACCATGGCCTGTACCAGGTGCATCTTAGGCTCCAGACTGACATTGTTGTTCTTCAGTACTTTGGAGATGTCTCTGACTGCAGACTTTCTCAGTGTAATTCACCTTTTAATTTCCTGGCTGCTGGTGCCGAGAGTGTTGATTGTAGAGCCAAGCAAACTGAAGTTGTCAAAAATCTTAATATCTTCACTATCTATCATGATGCTGCCAAGTGGCCCAGTGGTGAGAATCTCTGTCTTCTTGATGTTGAGCTTCAATCCTGCAATCCTTGACCTTCTGCTGCAATTGATTCAGGCCCTCCTCAGTTTCAGCAAACAGGGTTGTGTCATCTATATAACACATATTGTTGATGAGTCTACGTCCAATCCTGACGCCACATTTCTCCTCATAGATAGTACTGGAAAAAAAACAGGTGTCAACTCGGAGAAAATGGAAACAAGTTTTGTACTTTACACATAATACAAAACCAGTTATTGAAATGGGTAAAAGATAAGACAACGAGGATGATCAGATATTTCATTGGAATTGGCTGTGTGCAACAGAATGTGTATAAATAATTGGGAAAGTAACTTAAAAATTATTTTTACATTTTATTAAAATTCTTTTTGTTATGTGCCATCAAGTCACCTGTGACTTATAGTGACCCAATATGCAAAAGCTCAGATCCTTGCCCTGTCTTGAGCCAGTCTCACTGACTCCAACACACGTACTCCCATTGTCCTAGTCACTGTGTCAATCCCTCTTAACTGGGATCTTCCCCTCCTAAGTTGTCCCTTCACCCGTGCTGTACCTCTCCAAGGACTGATCCCTCATGGCTATGTGCCTAAAGTAAAAATAACCTAAGATGTTAAAAAACACAGGCACACAAATTAAAAAGATAAAGTTTTTCAAACTTTGAGCAAAATTGGAAACTCCTATATTTTTATCTAAATATTGTTGTGTTATAATGCGTCATTGACTCAACGATAATGCACAAAGATTTTCACCACTGGGCCAACTACAGCATCCTAATAGATGAAGAAGAGATTGAAGTTGTTAGTAATTATGGCTTTCTCAGATCCACAATCAATACTCTTAACACCAGCAGTCAGGAAATCAAAAGACAAATTGTATTGGGAAAAATCTGCTGTTATGGATCTCTCGAGAGTGTTGAAGAGCAACGATGTCATTCTAGATACAGAGGTGCGCCTAATCCAGGCCATGGTCTTCTCAATTACTTGTTATGCTTCAGAGAGTTGGACAGTGACTAAGGATGACAGAAGAAGAATAGATGCCTTCAAGTTCTGGTGCTGAAGAAGAGTCTTGAACATCCCATGGACTGCCAAGAAAACAAATAGGTCTGTCTTGGAGAGAAGGTGAAATCAAGTCTCTCCTTGGAGGCTAGGAGTTTGAAGCTTCACCTCACTTACTTTAGTCATGTGGCTAGGAAAGACTTGTCCTTGGAAGTGTGTAGGGACAGTGCAGGAGAGGAAGACAATGGGTGAGATCGAGTGATACAGTTTCTGGTCATTTGACCTGGTGTATCAGAATTAGCGAGACTGGCTCAGGACAGAGAATGGTTTAGAGCTGTTGTTGTTATGTGCCATCGAGTCGTTTATGACTCATAGCGACCCTATGTACAAGAGCTCTATATGTTGTTCTATCCTGTGCAAACCTAGCCATCTCAAACTCACAAATTCATTAGACATTGAAATGCTTTACAAATTTGCATGTCATCCTTGCTCAGGGGCCATGCTACTTTTCTTTGTATCATTCCAATTGGGTAGAATGTTGACTGATCCAGGAAGTATCAAGAGAAGATGGAAGGAATACACAGAGTCACTGTATCAGAAGGAATTGGCTGACACAGAAGAATTTCATGAAATGACGTATGAGCAAGAGCCTATG
>NW_006399785.1:14480588-14482456 GCF_000299155.1 Elephantulus edwardii | reverse complement strand
TTGGAGTCAAGGATTCTGAAGCTTCATCTGGCATACTTTGGGCATGTTGCAAGGAGGGACTGGTCCTTGGAGAGGGACATCATGTTTGGCAGAGTGGATGGGCAGCGAAGGAGAGGAAGACCTTCGATGAGATGGATCGATTTTGTGCCTGGAGCAATGGGAATTAGTGTGTTTGAGATGGCTAGGTTTGCACAGGATGGAACAATTTTTAGAGCTCTTGTACAAAGGGTCGCTATGAGTCGTAAATGACTCGATGACATGTAACAACAACAACAACATGCATTGAAGGTGACTCAACAAATAACATTCTATGACAGGTTTGGAAGCAGGAGTGGCATCTACTTCTTAAACAATATACCTCTGGAAACCCTATGAACTTTGATAAATGATGCTAGTTATATAAAAGCTTCAGGACTTTTGTTCATAGGGTTGCTATAAGTCATGCTAAACTCAAAGGCAGTCAACAACAACAAAGAGTAAATCCTTGTGAGCATCTCAAACGTTTTCCAACACAGTGAAAAGAAAACCTGCAAGCTAGAAAAGAACATTCGGTGATACCATTTCTGACAAGGGTCTCATTTCAAAAGTTTATAAAATTCTACAGGGCCTCCACAAGAAGACAGATAATAAAATTACAAAATGGGCAAAAGACATGGAAAGACTTTTCACAGAGGAAGATATTCAGATGGCCAATGGACACATAAGGAAATGCTCAAAATCACTGGCAATAAGAGAGATGCAAATTGAAACCACAATGAATACCCTTTCACTCCAGAAGCAGTGGCAAAGTTCAACAGGACAGTAAATAATAAATGTTAGAGAGCATGTGGAGAGATAGGGACTCTTATACACTGTTGTTGGGATTGTAAAATGATCCAACCACTATGGAAGACAATTTGGTGTTTCCTCAGAAAGTTGAACATAGAAATTGCATATGATCCAGCTATTCCACTGCTGAGGTTCAAACGGAGACTTGTATACCAATGTTCATAAAAGTGTTATTCCATAGCAAGAACAGGGAAACAGCCCACATGATCAATCACAATCACATGTTTTGAAAAACAATGGTACATTCACAATGGATATTCTAGATCATGCAGAAGAAATGGTTTATTAAATCACTAACTTTGGAGGGACTAGAGAGCATTATGCTAAGTGAACTACCTCAGTCCCATAAGGACAAATACTGTATAAGACAATTGTTGTAGAAAGAGTCAACTAATAAACCAGGCATGAAAATCTAAGGGGAGGAGCAGAGGAGTTATAACAGGTGGGAGTATAATCATAGGGTCACACAATTTGATTAGTAGATTAAGAAAACAGGAAAGATCCAGTGTGAAAATCAACATGTATGAACTTTGTAAGTAAAGTACTTTAAAACATTAAGTTCATATTAAGAAAAAAAAGACTAAAATTGTCCTGAATGCACAAAAATGTTAAAGTTTTTATGTAATAAATTAATATTCTTCTTTTTCAAATAAGAACTTTCACAAGAGTTCAAAAGATTTTTTAATATTAAGAGAAGTGATCTTTTGTGAGCACATTCATGTTCTGGGAAATAAGGAGCAAAGTCATACACACACACACACACACACACACACACACACACACACAAAAACCATCTTAAGAACAGGTTTGAGGCCTCGAACACTAATAAAAAACAGATGAGCTGTGTAAGGATATCAAGGATATTCTCCCATATGAATTGAAAGGCTATTACAAACACAGAGTAAGAAGACCAAGATGGATTACAGAAGAGACTCTAAATATTATACTGGAGTGCTAAGAAGCCAAAGTAAAAGGAAAAAAATCAGGAAGTTGGTTTTCCAGGAGTCTTTGAAAGGGTCCTCTTCAGGATTTTTTCCTAA
>NW_006399785.1:14476208-14479474 GCF_000299155.1 Elephantulus edwardii | reverse complement strand
GGTAGAAGAGTGAATGATCAAGGAGCATCAGAAGAAAATAAAAGGAGGACACAATGTCACTGTGCCAGAAGGTATTGGCTGATAAAGAAGAATTTAATGAAACAATGTATCATTAAAAGACAATGGTGATGAAGAAGGAAGTTCATACTATTCTGAAGGAATTGAAAAAAAAGAAGCCCCAGGAATTGACAGAAAGCCAATTGACATATTTCAACAAACAGATGCAGCCCTGGATGTGTTCACCAGGTTGTGCCAAGAAATTTGGAGGACAATTACCTGGCCAATTGACAGGAGGAGATTCATATTCATTCTCATTCCGAAAACAGGTGGTCAAACAGATGTGGAAATTGTCTAACAGTATCACTAATCCACTAGTCCGTTATCAATTAAGTATAATCTGTTTGGTCATTTGGATTTAGTTAACAATCAGCTGTGGGTGAGAAACCTTTTATTTAAATCAATCAGGACCTGGTGGATGAGCCTTTGTATTTAAAAGTCTGGCATTAATTGTGTTTGGGGGGAATATACTATAAGTGGTATAGCACTTGTCAATTTGCTATACTAAGATAACTTGGAGTTGCTGTGATACTGAAAGCTGTGCCACTGGTGAGTCAAATGTCATAAGGGTTCCCAATGGAGGACAGAGTTTGTGAGAGCTTCCAGATTAATACAGACTTGGAAGCAGGATAGGCATCCACTTCTTAAGTAACAGGATTTTGAAAACCCTATAAACACTAGAGGAACGAGCATAGTTCCAGAACAGAGTTCAGATCTTTTGTTCATAGGATCGCTATGAGTCATACTTGACATGATGGAAGTTAACAACAACAACAGCATTACTAATAACACATAAAAACAAAATCTTGCTGAAAATTATTGAAAAACAACAGGAAAAATACATCAACATAGAAGTACCAAAAATACAAGCTGGGTTCAGTAGAGGCTGTGACATTAGGGACTTATAGCCAAAGATGGATCTTGGCTGAAAGCAGAGAGTACCAGAGGCATATCTATCTGTATATCATTGACTGTGCATAGGCCTTTGATTGTGTGGATCTCAACAGACTGTGGCTAATCTGAGGCAAAACAAGAATGTCAGAACGTTTGATTGTGCTCATATGAAACCTATACTTGGGCCGGGAAGCAGTCATCAGAACAGATCATGAAAACATTGTATAGTTCAAAATCAAGAATGGAACACAACAGGGATGAATCCTGTCTCCATAGTTTTTCGGTACATATTCAGAACAGATCATTTGGAAGGCTGGACCTTTTGAGGAGGAATATGACATCAAACTTGGAGGAAGATTCATCAACTTGTGTTGTGCAGATGACACAACCTTGCTTGCTGAAACTAAAGAAGATCTGAAGTGTTCTGGAGAAGGTCAAAGACTGCAATCTTCAATAGGAATTGAAACTCAGCATCAAGAAAACAAAGATTCTGGGCCTATTGTCGGCACTATCATAGATGGAAAATACATTGAGATTGTTAACTATTTCAGCTTGCTCATTTCAACAATCAACACTATTGGCACCAGCAGTTAGGAAATTTAAAAACAAACAAAAAACAACCCACCCACAAAACAAAATACAACAACTTCCTCCCTCCTCCCCGACTAATTGCATTACGAAAATCTGTTGTCAGGTATCTCTCCAAAGAGCTGAAGACCAGTAATGATAGGCTACAGACCAACATGTCATTGATCCAAGCCACAGTCTTTGCAATTACTTGTTATGCATCAGAAAGTTGAACGATGAATAAGGATGATGGAAGAAGAGTTGATGCCTTTCAATTGTGGTGCTGGAAAATAGCATTAAACATAACATGAACTGCTAAGAGAGCAAACAGGCCTGTCCTGAAGAGGGTGAAGCCAAGCTGCACATTGAAGACAAAGATTTGAGACACCATTTCATGTCATTTGTGTTTAGTTCCCAGAGGGACCAGTTCTTGGAGAGGACATTGTGCTTGGGAGAGTGGAGGTACAGCACAGGAGATGAAGTTCCTGGATGAGATGGATTGACACAGTGACTGGGGCTCTGGGGACAGCAATATTGGCTCAGAATAAGGCAGGGTTAAGAACTATTATGCATAGGGTCGTGATGAGTCACAGACAACTCAACAGCTTATAACAACATGTATAGATATAATGCTTCAGATAATTCCCTCTTCAAATCCAGTTTAACAAAACAGTGTAGAAGTTATATATTGGGGTTTTTTTATATTACCTCATTTTTTATTAATGATTTTAACTATATATATATATTTACAACATATTCTTTCCATTTAATTTTTCCCCATCATTCATTCATTGTTGCACATTTTTCTCCCTGCCCACCCCTCCCACCCAGTTCGTTTTCCTCTTTGAAGAAAAACGAAAATTTTCTCATTGTTATACAATCCTCCCCAGTCCACTGCCCACTTTAATATGCATTTATTTTTCTGTAGTCTTGCAATGAAATAAATGCCTAATCCTATGTTCCTTTTAAACAATTCTCTCCCTCATCTCTTTCAATGAAGTGTACATTGTTTATCCCTTCTTTTCTTAGGTTCCCCCTAACCCCAATGTCAGTCCCATTTTACAACAACGGCACTACGCAGTATTTATCTTTTTATGACTGAGATATTTCACTCAGCATAATGTCTTCCAGGGTCACCCATTTTTTTTAATACTTCATGAGTTCCTTGTTTTTCAGTGCTACATAGTATTCCATTGTGTGAATAGCCCACAGCTTCTCTATCCATTTGTTTGTTGATGGGCACTTGGGTTGTTTCCAACTAAGAAAAAAAGGAGTTATATATTAGATGTTAAATTATTGACATTTCTGTAGTGTTTACATCACATATTCCAAAAATTTATAAGACTCCTAGAAGGAATTATGATTATTAAGAAAGTCCAGCAGGCAATGTTCTATTAGATTGCTTTGTTGTAGACAGAATATTTTTTCATGTTTATTGTTCAACATTTCATGAGTTAGACTAACTACTTAATCATTTCCCGCCCCCAGAGAGATGAGCAGGAGTCTCTGAATAGCTAATAAACCCAGAATTTTCAACTACATATTTGTCCATCTTGTTGTTGTTATGTACTGTTAAACTGACTCATTGCTGAACCTCTACACAGTTTTAAGAAGCTGTAAATCCCTGTGGGAACCCTGCTGTTAGGGACCTCTCCAATACAACTTATCTTTTTCTGTCCTGAATGCCGGTGCCAAGAATGTTGACTGTGGATCCAAGCAAGACAAAACTGTTAATAAGCTTTCTCCAT
>NW_006399785.1:14473764-14476108 GCF_000299155.1 Elephantulus edwardii | reverse complement strand
AATAAGAGGAGAATTGATGCCTTTGAGTTGTGGTGCTGGAGAAGAGTATTGAGGGTACCATGGACTGCTAGGAAAACAAACAGATCCATCCTGGAGAGGGTTAAACCGGGCGGCTAGTTGGAGGCAAGGATTCTGGGGCTTCGTCTGACCTACTTGGACTTTGGACATGTTGTAAGGAGGGACTTACTTGTCCTTGCAGAGGGACATCATGCTTGGTAGGGTGGAGGGACAGTGCAAGAGAAGAAGGTCCTCTATGAAGTGGATTGATTCAGTCACGTGTAATCAGGGTGTGTGTATATTGGAGATAGTGAGACTGGCAGAGGACAGAGCAGAGTTTAGGGCTGTTGTACATAGGGTTGCTATGAGTCACAAGTGACTCGACAGCACATAACAACAACAACAATAACAACAACAAATCCCACAGGAGGAGATTGCTCCTATTTCTCACAGAGCAGGTGGTCGATTCAGACATTTGACCCTACCAAGTAGAGCATCAAGTGGAATGCTTTCATTCGACAGCATTTATCTGATTATATATTTAAACCAAGTAAGTGCTTCTGTCTTTAAATTAGTTCTAGAAGAAAATCATGGCTTCCTCTACTCAAAGCAACTGGAACTCCTTCAGCTGTATTGCGTCTGGTTTCTACTTCTATGCTGTTGCTGATTGAATGATATCTAGTCAATGCCGAGGTAAATAACTAGCAACCCTTGCCTATGAATATCTGAACTCAGAAAGATCCACTTGGGGTTTAGTGATTGGTATTGAACTTTCATGGAAATATTCATGATGCAGTTATAACAGGAGTTGCACTGGGACTTTGGATTTTCCAGGATATGGTGATCCTTAGTCCTGACTGTACATCAAACCCGGTAACTAAATTCTGTCTGCTCTGATCTACATGTTCTATTAACTGCATGGTTGTCTTGTCTTTTCCTGTTATAGTCCAGGCAGCCCTGAATTGTCCACTATATAATGGCAGAGTCCCATTAACTTAGCATCCTAGGCCACTACAACAACAGGACAGAAGAGATACCTGGGCTCTACTCTTCTCTTGATGCTACCACCATGTTTTTAATAAAAAGCACCATGTCTGTTTTAAAGTATTTTCCATTTTCACCAACAAATACTTTTCTTTGTATTTCAATGCATTCTTACATGCTTTCTCATATTCAATGACAGGACAGGAATATCAGTGGCAATGACGTAGTTAAGATATGTATCTACCGTTCCATTCACTTCTGCTTGTTCCTCTAAGACATCATTGTTTTCTATTTTTATTATCTAAGTCCAAACATTATAAAACCAAA
This sequence comes from Elephantulus edwardii, assembly GCF_000299155.1. Classification (NCBI taxonomy): domain Eukaryota; kingdom Metazoa; phylum Chordata; class Mammalia; order Macroscelidea; family Macroscelididae; genus Elephantulus; species Elephantulus edwardii. Next base: position 14,474,800 of record NW_006399785.1, on the reverse strand, counting down.
CAAACCCATTGCTATTAACTCTATTCCTATCTGCAGTGAAACCAAAGGACAGAGCGGAACTGACCCTTTGGACATCCAAGGCAGCAAACTCGATGGGTCACACCGCCACATCTTTCTCCTACAAAGTTTCTGCCAGGGTAACACCATCACCCCTTTGGAGAGCAGCCATCTGCATTTCTATATTCTGGAAGAGCTCTTTATTTTTTTCAGTAGATGCTTATTGTTGTTGTTATTGTCATGTGTCATTGAGTTGAATATAACTCATAGCAATTCCAGGGAAAGCAGTTCTGAACCTCACCCTACCCTCAGCCAACCTCACCATCAAGGGCATACCTGACCCCATTTCCACAGTCACTGTGTCAATCCATCTCATGCAGGGTCTTCTCCTGCTCTGTCCCTCAGCTCTTCCACACATGATTATGTTTCTCTAAGGACTGGTACCTCCTACAGAAGTGTCCAAAGTATGTGAGACATAGTATTAAAATCCCTGTCTCCAAGGAGCAAAGTGGTATCACCCTCTCCAGAGCAGCATTATTTGTTCCTTTGGCAATCCCCAGTATGTTCAATACCCAACATCACAATTCAAAGGCATCAGTTCTTCTGTCATTCTTATTCATTGTCCAACTCTCAGATCCATAGCAAGTGACTGAGAAGACCATGGCCTGAATCAGGCACACCATAGTATTTAGACTGACAATTTTGCTCTTTAGTGTTCTGGAGATGCCCTTGACTACAGGTTTTCCCAATACAACTTATCTTTTTCTGTCCTGAATGCCGGTGCCAAGAATGTTGACTGTGGATCCAAGCAAGACAAAACTGTTAATAAGCTTTCTCCATCTATCATGATACTGTCTACTTGCCTGATGGTGAAAATCTTTGTTATTTTTTTTTATGTTGAGATGCAATCCATATTGAAGGATGCAATCACTATTGTTCAGAAACTCTGTGAACAATTGTTATTGTTATGTGCCATCAAGTTGCTTGCAACTCATAGTGACCCAAGGTACAAAACAGCCTTAAACCCTGCTCTATCCTG
>NW_006399785.1:14459226-14469089 GCF_000299155.1 Elephantulus edwardii | reverse complement strand
AAGCCAAAGCACAAGGAAGAATTCAAGATACTAAAGAGCTGAAAAGAAGATTCCAAAAGGCTGCTCGGAATGACAAAGCAAAATACTACAATGAAATGTGTGAGGAGCTAGAGTCAGAAAATCAAAAGGGCCAAATTCGCTCAACATTTCTTGTGTAACATTACTATCTGTATTTTTTAAAAAAGGTATTTTTAATTAATAGATCACTAAATATACAAATTAGATCATTTCATTTCCATCCTTGTTTCTGCCACCAAATCTGTACTTTGCAATTATCCTTCCTCCTTCTTAGTTTCCAACATTTTGCATTCTAATCATCAATTATTATGAGCACATTTTATATTTGGTCAATTTTGGACTACAAATTGGATAAAATGCTTCAGTTTCTTCCTCTTTGGCATTATCTGTTGGTGTATATAATAATACTTATATAATAATTGTATTAACAAATCTTCCTTGTTTGTTGTTAAGTGCCATAGAGTCATAGATGACGCATAATGACCCTATGAATGAAAGTCTTGAATACAAAACTGTCATCTTTTATCCAAGTTCATAGAGTTTCTGGAGGCAAGCTTTGTTGGAAGTGGATGCCACTCCTATTTTCACAAAAACTAAGCCCGAGGGCCCAAAAGCCTTTTTAAATACAATGCCAAATCCAATCAGCTCACATCCTGTTGTGAGCAAGAGCTGCACCCTAGTTTCAGCGTCAAACTAGAAAACACACCTTAGTAGAATCTGGTTGTTCCACTCATCTTCCCAGCCTGAAAATAGACCTAGACTGGCATCCAAAATCCCTTTTAAATATGAAGCTGTGGATAATACCCTATTACTGACAACACTGTACTTCAGGATAACGTTGTATTTTAGAAGATTCTATGACACCAGGGATATCATTGCTGATGTCAGAGGGATCCAGATTGAAAGCAAAGAATACCAAAACAGCCTCCCTGTACGCTTTACTAGTTGTGCAAAGGCATTCGATTATGTGGATCATAACAAATTATGACTAATACTGAAAAGATTGGGGATCCCAGAACAGTTAGCTGTGCTCGTGTGAAACCTATATCCAGACCAAGAGGCTGTTGTGCAGACAAAGCCAGGGATCACTGCATGGTTTAAATCTAGGTAAGGTGTGAGTCAGGAGTGAATCCTTTCTCCATACCTATTTAATCTATATGCTCACCAAATTATTTGAGAAGCTAGACTTTATGAAGAATGAGGCCTCAAGTTTGGAGGAAGACTCATCAAAATCCTTCATTATGGGGATAGCAAAGCCTTGCTTGCTCAAAGTGAAGAGGAAAGTGCTTGGGGCTGAAGGTTAAACACGTCAGCTTTCATTATGAATCATATCTTAATGTCCACAAAACAAAAATCCTTACCAATAGACATATAAGCAACATTATGATATCTGGAGGAAAGATTCAGAGTGTCAACAACTTCTTTCTTGGATCTGCAATTAATGAACTTGGTATCAGCAGTCAGAAGATATGGAGATGTATTGCACTGGGAAAATCTGTAATCATGGACCTCTCCAAATTATTAAGGAGCAATGATGTCAGTTTGAGTACTAAGGCACCTTTGTTTTAGGTTGTGTTCTTTCAATCATCTGCTATGCATCTGATAACAAGACAAAGAATAAGGATGATCTAAGAATTAATGCCTTTGAGCTGTAGTTGTAGAAGAGTACTGAATGTCCCATGGTCTGTCAAAGGAACAAATAGATACGTCATGGAGGAAATACAGTTGGACAGCTCCATGGAAGCAAAGATGATAAAGCTTCATCTCACATACTTTGGACTTAGAAGATATTCCTTGGAGAGGGACAACATGCGTGGAAAAGTGTCGTTTAAGCAAAAGAGAGGAATATCCTCAACTAAATGGTCTACACAGCAGAATGGACTCAAGCGTGTCAGAGATTGGGAGGATGGCACAGGGCAAACAGGGGTCAAATCTGTTGTTGATGGAGTTGCTGTGGGTCATACGTGATTCAATGGCAACTCACAACAGCAACAACAAAACAAAATGTAGTGAATAAGTTAAGCTATGGTGGACAGTGTTTGGTGGAGCTTCCAATTTGAGACAGGTTTAGAAGCAGGAGTGACATCCACTTCCTAAACAGTATGTCTCTGGAAACTCTATGAACTTTGATAAGTAGTGATAGTTATAGAAAGGCTTCAGGCCTTTTGTTCATAGGGTCACTATGAATCGTGCTCAACTCGACGACAATCAACAACATTAATGAAAAGGTTAGAATTTTGCGTTCATCCAGGGGCCTTGAGAGAAAATATCTAGTGATCTAACTCTAAAAATATCTCATATTAAATGACCTGTTTAACCCAGGTATAATAATAAATACCTGCTTAGTGTAAGAATTTTTATTCAAGAAGTCAACTAGGTATTTACTGAGTGAACTTGCTTAGTGAATAAATGAATAAATGACCCAAAGTTTAGGTAAGTACAGAGCATTTTTTATTATGTTCATATGCTTTACTAAGTATGCTTGCCTTTTCGAAAAGTGAGGTAGACACATGCCATCTACAACTGGTAAACCATCTGGCTGTTAGAGTCAGTAGTTCGCTGCTGGAGGCAAGGCTATGTCTGGATAATGGTGGAGATAAACATAGACCCTGGGTTTCTGACTCTGTACATCAGCACTTTTCTCTGACTCTTTACACAGTATTTTTAGGAGTTAGGACAAAATAGGAAAACCCAGAAAAGGAAGATTTGTGTAAATATAGACAAATACATCAATACTATTATGGGAGAATTTTCTATTCTGATGGAAAATTCAGAGGGAAAGGAGACAGGAAAGTGCTAAGGAAAAAGCTCTTGGCAATGTAAGACACTCTGAAAAGACCACCAATGAATGTTGCTACTACTCCACCCCAACCAACAACTGTGCATTATTATTATTGTACTATTTTATGACACGAAAGCTAAGAATAGAAGCTTAGTCCCAAATTTCGTAAGAGGGAAAGAGAACCTGTATTTGAACCCAACTTATATGACTCCAGTTTTCTCCTGTATTCTCTGATTCAAAGAAATGTCTGAGAACATCAAGATTCCAGGCTTAAAACTAACACAAATTAGAGTTATGGGATTTCAAGTGAGAGACTGCTTCGATATAAAATGGATGTCAAAAAATGCTTTCAGCAATAAAATTGAATAATGGTGGGGGAAGAAAATGTTTATTTAACTAATTAAAAAAATACATCTGAACACTTTTTCTCCTTGTTGCTGCAGCCCCCACACACCACACCCACTCCCACCGCCCTGGACCTGGCTTCTCAAGGTCTGGCACCTCACTTATCCCCCACTGTCAGTCCTTCCACCCATGCTCTGCCTCTCCTGTTGTCCTGCACCCCTGCCTCAGTGCCCCCTGAAAAACTTGTTCTCTTTCCTAGGTGACAGAGTTCTGAGACACCACCAACAGAAAAGGAAACAGGCTGGTGGTGCAGCTCCTTTTTGACCAGCCACATAAGAGGAAAGAAATGAACAGGTAAGCTACCATCAACAAGGAATTGGAGACTTCACTTCTTTGACCTTGCTGTTTCCTTTGGACTTTCCTCACACACAGAAATAACACTCTTCCAACCAGATCTATAAGAGAAAACAAGTATGAGGCATGGCCAGTAGTATCAGCTGAGAGTTGGGGACTAAATTGTTGGAACTTTGCCTTTTTCCTGGGCCTTTGCTGGTTCACATGAGAGTGACGCTTCATTGATTAGCTACAGAAGTGGAGGAAAAATGAAGGCATCAGGAATAACAGCAATTGAGACTTGATGAGTGTCCTTTGTGGACATTATCAATTCCATGGACCTTTATTTACTCAGGCAAGAGTGGCTCCCTTCTGACTACAGAAGAGGAGAAGGGTACCTGGGTTACAATTAGCACCATATAAAACGTAAGAGATATCTTTTTGGACTTTGCTACTTAGCTAGACCTGTGTTATTCAGATGTGAACAGTTCCCTCCAAAGTAGCTACAAGAAAGGAGCCGGTACAAGAGTCAGCCATGAGCACGAGCTGAGTCTTGAGGACATCATAGTTGGATCTTGGCTACCTCGTTTGATCTTTGTCTACTCGGGCAGACGCAGTTCCCTTCTGACGAGACAGAGTAAAAGAAAACAGTGCAAGGGCTGACCTAGAGCACCAACTGAGATTTGCACCAACTGTGCAAAGCCAATCACTTCCCTGAGTCTTTCCTTCAAGCGAAAGAACCCAGGTTGGATTCCTGATACTATGCCTACCATTGAGGTACCACCTTAATGATGCTACACCTCCCCCGACCCCTGATAGAGTACATCAATCAAGGGGGAAGTTAGTCTTCAGCCCCACTGCACACTGACACCACAAGAACAATTACAAACCTTAGAAAAGTCAGGAAGCACTCAGGGGAGACTGCTGCAGGGATGCACTCCAAATCACAGAGAAGAAGAAGGGCTTTAAAGAAGGTGAGCTTTCCCACAACACAGGACCAGAAAGGACTCCTGGTATAGTGAGTTCCTCTCCACCATAAAGGAAACACTTTCAGCTTCTCAATGATATCATAAAGGTAAAGCACTTTCAACCACCTATACAGACACAATAGAAATTTCCTAACACTTTGTCAGAGAAACTTCACGTAATGACAAGAAAGCAGCATTCAAACATTGGAAAAAAAATATAACAAGTTGTCACCAAAAAGGCAGAGCATATTATAGACCCAATGAATAGCCTGGGGACAAGGTTGTTGTTGTTGTTGTTGTTGTTGTTATGTGCTGTTGAGCTGCCTCTGACTCAAACTGACCCTATGTACCATAGCTCTGAACTCCACCCTATCCTCCTCCAGTTTCACTGTCTCTGACACATCGACCTCCATTATCTGAGTTACTGTTGATCCATCCCGTCTTCAATCTTCCTCTGCTCCTTGAAGGCAAGGATTTTGAAGTTCTGTCTGACGTACTTTGGGCATATTGCCAGGAGGGTCCATTTCTTAAAGAAGACTGTAGTTGGAAGGGTGGAGGAAAAGTGCAAGAGAGGAAGAGACAGGGAGGAAGAAGAAATATATTCACATAGAGTTAAATGAACACCTACAGAGGAAGGTACAAATGATGGGAGAAAGAATGGAAGCCATAAATACAGTGAATAGTCCAGAGACAGGGAGCCAGAAGAAATACTGTTATTATTAAGAGCTGTGGAGTTGTACACAACTCATAGCAACCCTATGAACGAAACACCTGAGCATTTGTATAACTTTCATCATTTCTCCAAGTTCATAGTTTCTGAAGGCAAGCTATTTTTTTTTTAATTTTTTTTTAGGCAAGCTATTTTGGAAATGGATGCTACTCCTGCTTCCAAGCTTGTTTTAATCAGGGAGCTCCACCAACTACTGTCCACCATGGGTAACCATTGTAACATTTGACACATCAGTGTCAGTGTTCAGCTTCACAGCAACCATGAGTTACCTCTGTCCAGCAAGTGGACATACCAGGGTTACAAGACCTAGAAGAATGCTTCACCAAAACAATTAAAGGCAGGCCTGAGGCCCGCGGAGTAGAGTTGCCCACCTTTGGCTCGGGAGCATGGCTTTCCCCAGAAACTTCCCTTGCCTGACTGCCACCAAGAGGAGCTGCCATGAAGACTCCAGCCATCCCACCCGGTTAGCTGGCTGACTTCCAGAGTGGAGGGGGACTCCAGTGCCCAAGCCTCATGAAGGATTTTAGGCTAGCTCCTGGAGCAGGCTCTACAGGCTTGATCCCACCCTTACTTTCCCTTACTCTGAAGGTCAGGGCTGCCCATTCACCTTTGAAGGCTAAAAAGGACAGTAACTTCCCTTGCCTGACTGCCACCAAGAGGAGCCGTTATGGAGATGCCAGCCATGCCACCAGATTAGCCAACTGACTTCCAGAGTGGAGGGAGACAAACCGGGACCAAGCTTAGAACGCCTAACCTATGATATAAAAGGCGGACAAATACAACTAGAAATGCACTATCTGGAGAAGATAAAATTGATAAATGGGACCTATTAAAGATTCAATCTCTGTGTGAATGAAAACCTCTTTTCCCCCAATAGACTGAAAAGGAAACCAATCTACTGGGGGAAAAATATTTGGCAATACCATCTCAGACCAGGATCTTATAACAAAATTTATGGAATACTCCTGGACCTCCAGAACAAAAAGGCTGATAATCCAATTACAAAATGGGCAAAAGACGTGGACTTTTCACAGAGGAAGGCTTCTGGATGGCCAACAGACACATGAAGAAATGCTCAAAATCACTGGCAATAAGAGAGATACAAATCAAAATCATAGTGAGCTGGCATCTGACTCCAATTTTTGTTAAATACTGTCAAATTGAGTCAACTCACGCCAACCCAATCAACAACGGATCTCAACCCCTTCCTATCCTGTGCCATCCTCACACTCCCTGACACACTAGAGCCCAGCTCAACAGTCACCATGTCAGTCCACTAGGTTGAGGGTCATGCTTTCCTTTGCTAACCCTCCACCTTTCCAAGCGTCATGTCCTCTCCGAGGAAAAGCCCCTCCTAGCAACATGCCCAAATTATCTGAGGCATATCCTAAGCATGTTTGCCTCCAAAAAGCACTTCAGCTGTATCCTACCCAAGATATGTTTGGTCTTTTGGCAGTCCATTGTGTGTTTACTGCTCTTCTCTAACACCCTCATAGTGGCAATTTAGCAGGGCAACAAGCAATAAATGCTGGAGAGGATGTGAAGAGGTCTTTTGGTGGGATTGTAAAATGGTACAACCAGTCGGGAAGGTAGTTTGGTGTTTCCTCAAAATGTTTAACAGCTATTTCACTACTATGAATATAACCCAAGGCAATTATGACAGACACAAATGGAGATTTGTACATCTATGTTCATAACAATGTTATTCACCATCTCAACCATATGAAAACAGCCCAAAGGTCCAACCACAACTGAATGGATTGAGAAAATATGGTATATTTACACAATTGTATATTATGCAGCACCTCAGGAGCAACAATCTCAAAATAACTATTGGGAGAGACTGGAAAGCATTATGCTGAGTTAATTAACTCAGTCCCATAAGGATAAGTGCTGCATAAGAAAATAATTGTAAAAATAGAAGGATAATTAGTAAGATGTATGTAAATGTTCAAAAGGGGAATGGAAAAGGGAAAAGGGACTGAAAAAAGGAAATATCGGTTTTCCTAGACTAGACGAGTTTAATGAACAGAGTGGAGGGAAAGGAGTGAAGGAACAGGAAATATTTAATGGAGACTTTAAGAGTTGGTGTAATAGTGGACACAGACCAAAGGTGGTTTATTGTGTAAAAACACAATACATATGAATGGTTCTATGAAGATCTGTGTGTTTGGGGCTTGTGTAAAACATAGGGTATATGAATGAAATATAAAGTAATTGCTGCATGAATACCAAAAAGGGGGAGGGGATTAAGGCATAGAAATGTGGGAAGGAGAGATGAACAGTAGGCTGGTGGAGACTGGTGGTTGGAGGGGGAGATAGACTGAGGAGAAGATTAGTGATGCCTTGAGGGGACAATATATATATATATATATAACTTAACTGTATGAAGTACAGCATGGATAAGGATTTGTATGATACACAATGATCATGAGTAAAGCACAAAGTAAGGGTTGTTATATGGAAGTCAAATTTTTAAAAAGTGGAGGGGAGACAAAAAAAAAGTATGATATAAATGAACTTGGATACTGTAGATTTAGAAAGTGTGTAATTCCACCTTTGGCCAAAGCTTAATTTGAAGTTCTAAAAGGGAAATCTGCCCTAGAGATAAGCTTGTTAAAAGTAGAGTCTGGTTGTGGGGGTTGGAGGTTGGTCAAGGAGAAAGAATGAGTCCCATCCAGTAGAAAGATATTTGCACTTGAATGGATTTGTGGACCCAAGATGGACTTTTGATTGAAGAGATTTACCCTTGAAAGAAAGGAAAGCCAGAAGGAAAAAGAAGGAACAACAACAACAAAAAACAACCAAAAAAACACAAACAAACAGGAAAGGAAGAGACTGTCTTTTTATAATTAGGAAAAGTTATTTGGCTTCCTCTACTCAAAGCAACTGGAACTCCTTCAGCTGTATTGCGTCCATGGTAAACCTTGTTTCCAATATCTGGTTTCTACTTCTGTGCTGTTGCTGATTGAATGATATCTAGTCAATGCCGAGGTAAATAACTAGCAACCCTTGCCTATGAATATCTGAACTCAGAAAGATCCACTTGGGGTTTAGTGATTGGTATTGAACTTTCATGGAAATATTCATGATGCAGTTATAACAGGAGTTGCACTGGGACTTTGGATTTTCCAGGATATGGTGATCCTTAGTCCTGACTGTACATCAAACCCGGTAACTAAATTCTGTCTGCTCTGATCTACATGTTCTATTAACTGCATGGTTGTCTTGTCTTTTCCTGTTATAGTCCAGGCAGCCCTGAATTGTCCACTATATAATGGCAGAGTCCCATTAACTTAGCATCCTAGGCCACTACAACAACAGGACAGAAGAGATACCTGGGCTCTACTCTTCTCTTGATGCTACCACCATGTTTTTAATAAAAAGCACCATGTCTGTTTTAAAGTATTTTCCATTTTCACCAACAAATACTTTTCTTTGTATTTCAATGCATTCTTACATGCTTTCTCATATTCAATGACAGGACAGGAATATCAGTGGCAATGATACTCCAGGAGTTGAGACAGGAATATACTCACTCAAAGTGATAACTTGGATTGATAGGAATAGAAGTGCAAGGAATACAGCAGAGAAACACATTGTGTTTGGACATATTTCTTCAGTGCTGTCCACCTAGCATGCACAAATGTGTGGATGCCTTGCTGGCTTGAGGAGCAGAGAGTTATGAGGACCCCTGGCTTGTTGACTTTGATTCGTCCCCTAGTCACAGATGGCTGGGGATGAGTTGACCAGAACCCACCTAGAGGAAGAGAAGATGGTTCATTCTGGGAACTAAGATTGATTGCTGCAACCTGATGGCTCACTCTAGACTGGATGATGCTTATGGCTGTGGATGCTCAAAGTTTCCAAGACTAGAGGATCCTTCAGCAAAAAGGACACGCTTGTCTCCTCAGAGTACTGGTTTGATATTGATGGGCAAATCAGCAATTGACTATCTAAAAGAACAATATAGAGGCATGTAGTAGCTGGCTTTCACAGAAGTAGTTGTTGGAGGGATGATTAAAAGGGAGAGAAAAAAATAACTCCACAATACAAATGAATTAAATAGAATAAATAAAAGAAGGCCTATATGGAACACAATGTACATATACATGAAATACAATGTATATAATTATAAAACATATTTTGAAGGACCATTCTTCTAAGTGCTACAGCCCTCTTCTGTCAGTTTGCTGTGCTGAAGGAATCTGGGTTTGCTGTGATGCTGAACCTTGTGCCATTGGGGTGTCAAATGTCGTTGGGGTTATCCATGGTGAACAGTGTTTGTTGGAGCTCCCAGTTTAAGACAGGTTTGCAAGCAAGAATGGTATAGATTTCCTAAATAGTTTCCTCTGGAAACTATGAACTTTGAGAAACAACAACAGTTATAGAAAAGCTTTAGGTCTTTTGTCACAGAGTCACATTGCACAACATGATGGCAATCAATAACAACAGGTAAAAATGCTAATATTTTTTAAACCCTGACTTAAGTCCATCGTTTTTTGGTAGTTAGCCATGCAATGATTCTAATGAAAATTGGTTTATAACCCTGATGCTTTTTTGTTGTATGAATCTATGCTTCTCTGTATAAATTTTAAAGTGTTTGATTAGGAGTGATACTTGATGTTGTTGGACCTAGAGTATCATAGAATGTAGGGTGTGATAATATTTCAGAAATCTCCATGCA
>NW_006399785.1:14454199-14457985 GCF_000299155.1 Elephantulus edwardii | reverse complement strand
AGTAGTGAGTTAAATACCTTGTATTGATAGAGTATACAGTGATTAAGTTCTCAGGTGCTGATTGATCGATTGGCTATTTGGCTACATATGAGGAGGAACAAAAAAGTTTTTGATCTGCATTTCTTAAGATTGCTTGTGTTTGTTGTGCCAGATAAAGGCATACCCATCAAGAAACCACATACAACAGAACAAAACCCTGGCCGATTCCTTGGCATCCTCACATTCTCTGTTGAGCTTAAGCTCCTGGTTCAGTCACTGTGCCAGTCTGGTTCATCCTTTCCTGCTGGCTCTCTGTGCTACCAAGGTTTATGTCCTTATCTAGGGATTGTTGTGGCATGCCACCCAGTCAGAACTGACCCTTAGATGACCATCCAGTGGGTTTTCAGAGGCAGTGAGTCACACAGAGGTGGACTGCCCGTTCTTCTGTGGGGCACCTGGGGGATTCTTACCAGGAGCCTTTGTAAGTGTAGCACAGCTTCTTACCATGAGGCTACCAGAACTCCCTAGAGAGAGCTCTAGGGATATCACTGAACAAGTTACAGTTTAGGAAATGCTATGACACAGTTCTACTCTGTATCCTATAAATAAGCTGCGAGTTGGAATTGACTCAACAGCACACAGTAACAATTGCGTTTATTGGTATGTCAGTTCTATGTATTTACCAGCCTGTGAGTATACATATTGCCAAGTTCTAAATATCCTCCTCCCTTTATTACTCAACACTGTTTTTGACCAGAACATATGACAGGGAACATATGACAGCTTGTGGAAAATCTCCAGACTTTGGTGTCAGACAAATTTGAATTCCAAATATCACTCTGCTCCATGTCCTTGTGCAAAGTGTTTGGCCTCTTAGATTTTTTTCTCTAGGTGTCTAATAGGTGTAGCATAAGGATCACACATGAGGAATGAGTCTGAACATCCTGTCTAGCATTTTAGCTGTCTACAAGCACAGACAGTGTTTTAATTGAAAGCATATGTTGAGCTTGTGTTTGCTGTGAAGTCTCAATGCTACTGTTCTGTTTGTTGCTCTCACTGCCCTCAGTAAGAAAGTCTTACTCTGTTAGTCACTTTCAGTGACTACAAATTTGCAGCCTAGGTATTTTTTGGTTTTGGAGATTTTGGGGGGTTATTTTTGGTATTTTTTCTCCTTAAGTATATTTCCAGATTCAGAGATACAGGCTTATTTTTCTGAGCTGTCACTTTCATGTGTATTGATTGATGTGGGAGTTTTCTAATATTAATTTTTTTTTCTTCTAACAATAATATGTTTACATTGTGTTCCATTTACATGCATTGTGTTCTATCCAATTTTTAATTTGCATTATGTTTCATATAATCATTCATACATACCCTATTTTATGTCATTAATTATAACTGATCTATGCCTATTATCACACCATCTTTTAAAGTCCCCATTGAACTTTTTCTATTCCTTCACACGCCCCTCAGTCTACCCACTAAGCTCTGCTATCCTAGTGATTTCCACCCCTCCCCTTTTCCCACCCCCTTTTCCCTTTCTCCTTTCTCTTATCTGCCCAGCAGACTCTTTAAAGGATGCACACCAAGCCAGGACTTCACTGTTTCTCAGACAACATTTTCTAACTGCAGCTGAATCAGACAACATTTAATATGAAATCTTTAAAATATTTTTTTTCGTCTTCTGATTTTGACAAAAGTTTACAGAAAAATTAGAGTTTCATTCATTCATTGTGGCACATTTTGCCCCCTCTCCTTCCCCCCACCCCCAAGTTGACTTTTTATTATACTGGTTTATTTACATTATTTTCCAGAGCAGATTTTTTTCAATTTACCTCACCCCCAAGCCATCAAATTGTGTAACTCCATGATTACTCTCCCCTCCCCCTGCACACCCTCATCCCTCTGCTTTCACCCCCCCTTGTATTCTTATGCTCATTTTATAATAGCGATTTTATACAATATTTGTTCTTGTGTGTTTGAATAACCCGCTAAACACTCTGAACTATTTTCCACCAGTATGAATCCTTTCCAGGTAGTCAGATATACACTCTCCACCGGTTTATCCTACTGACACCAGAAGATTCACCTTGCTAAGAACCTGAGATTAGAGCAGGATACAGGCCTGTTTATTCATAAGATCATTACCAGTTGCAGGCGACTCAATGGGCCATAACAACGACAAGAAGAAACCTAAGTAAGCTGTTGATTTCTTAACATTAGGTGAAAATCCTTGTTCCTGGAATGTGTACCTAATTGTTCATTACCTTCCATCTAGTTCAGAAGTATTTTCTGGTGGAAATACACTAAGTCAGACAGGCTTGTTGCTTCAATAAACAGGCGCTATATATCCTATTTGGTGAGTTAGTTAGGTACTGGTTTGATTGTTCAACAGAGTCAGTCCCAATTTTCATCATGATGCTACTGATGGGGCAGAAATGCTTTGTGGAGTTTCCAGGTCTGAATTCCATTACACCTTTCTCCCATGAGTGGCTAATCAATTTAAACTACAAAGTTCCCTGTTAGCTTCTGAGTGACTAGCCACTCAGTGACCACAGCTCCTTGGTTGGCAGCAGGATTTATAATAACCTAATTATATGGCTATGTTTAGAGAACAAATATTGCTAAGCCTCACTATCCCTGTATATAAAGCAAGAACAAACAACTGCAGAGTTATGAATGACTGGAAGAGATAATTTGTGCTCACCCTCCACAAATGAGCCTATAAAATGCAGAAATTACCACAGAATATCACCAAAATCAGGGAGCTCTGGTGGTTTAATGGATAAAGAGTTGCACTGTCACCCAAAGGCAGGTGGTTCAAATCCACTTCCCTAGCTGTTCCTGGGAGGAAAAAAAATGGGTATTCTCCTCTTCTGCAATTTACAGCTTCTGAAAACTCACAAGAAGGTCATATATGCATCTGTTTCTACTCGAAGACAGTGGAATGTGCTGTGTTTTATCACTAATAAGAAATTCAAGTAATGATTGCTGAAATAAATGCTGTGAGTGATATAATACTCTCTCCTTAGGTATACAACACAAGGAAGATCTGTTAATGCAATATTAATTATACATACCAACCAGGAAAACCAGGGATAAAGAAACAGGCTTTCTGCCAGATTTTGAAATCTAAACTTGATTTAACCTGTAATCTAGATACATTAAAAATAATTGTTGACTAGAAAGCAAACGTTGGAAACAAAGAAGAAGGATTAGTAGTAGGGTGTTCCTTGGAGGCAAAAATGGCAAAACTCCATGTCACAAATTTTGGACATGTTGTAATGTGGAGACAGTTTTTGGAGAAGGATATCATACTTGAAAATGTGGAGGGTCAGTTTATGAGGGAAGAAAGATCGTCATGAAAATAAATTGACAGTGACCATAACAATGGGCTCAAGAGTGTCAGGGTGTGAAGATGGCACAAGATAGAGCAGGGTTCGGATGCATTATTCACAGTGTAGGCGTGAGTCTCAGTTGATTCAAAAACACACAACAATCATGCCATACACATGGACCTCACCTGATAAACTACCTAGGAATCAGATTGACTACATCCGTGGAACAAATTAGATCAATTGTTAGAGGTCGGACAGGTGACTAGAGCTAATATTGACCTTGTGAACAACAACACATTCTGAAAGTTGCCCTAACCTTCACCATCACAATTTTTGTCATATTCAAGTCCATTTTAGTAGAGTCAGTCTAAATTGCTGTCTGTTTTCTTCTCTTTTGCTGACCTCTACTTTTTCTCAGCATAATGCCTCTCTTCAGGGACTAATGAATCTTGAAAATAAACCCAAAATA
>NW_006399785.1:14422985-14449302 GCF_000299155.1 Elephantulus edwardii | reverse complement strand
TAAATTTCTGTGCATTCTCAATACTTGAATATGGAATGTGTAGAGGGAAAGGAATTAACATTGCACTTTATTATCACTGTATTGTAAGTGCAAAATGCAATGTCTCAAATAAAGATGTATTTAAAATTGGCACCATTAAAAAAAAAAAGAAATTTGGATAATGACTAGGGATGATAGAAAGAGAATAGATGCCTTTGAGCTGTAGTGCTGGGAAAAAAGTTTTGAATATACCATGTACTGCTAGAAGAACAAACATATTTGTTCTAGAGAGAGTGAAACCAGTCTGCTCCTTGGAGGCAAAGATTCTCAAGCTTCATCTGACATACTTTGGACATGTTGCAAGGAAGGATCTGTCCTTGGAGAGGGACATTATGCTTGGGAGGGTGCAGGGACAGCACAGGAGAGGAAGACCCTCAATGAGATGGATTGATTCAGTGACTGAGGTAATGGCGATATGTGTGTCAGAGACATTAAGACTGGCACAGGATATGGCATTTTTCAGAGTTGTTGTGAATAGAGTTATTATGAGTTGCAAGTGACCCGATGACACATAAGAACAACAATTTTATAATTGCCTGGGACAGACAAGAATTTTGAGAAATTCTAACTGGAAGCAGAGTAGGCCGTTGAAAGAGGTATATTATTGCTAATGTCCAATGGATCTTGAGTGAAAATATAGAACTCCAGAAACATACTAGGGTTTTGTTTGTTTGTTTGTTTATTTTTCCTTCATGTTTGAGGTTTTTTTACTATATAAACTCCTACAGGTAAAGCCAAAGATAAGGAAATTGAACATTTTTATGAAATCTTGCAGTCTGAAATTTACCAAACATGCAATAAAAATGTGCCAAGCATAATTAATGACTACAATGCAAAATTTGGAAACAATGAGGAAGAAATAGCAGTTGGAAAGTATGAATTTGGTGACAGCAATGAGGCTGGAAATAGAATGATTAAATTTTGTATCGTCCATTATTTATTCATTGCCAATACCTTTAAAAAACACACAAATGATGTCTTTATACATGGACTCACTTGGTAGACTGAACAGGAATCAAATTGACTTCATTTGTGGAAGGAATAATTTGAAAAGCTCAGTAACAGCAGTCAAATCTAGGTCAGGGGCAGATTGCCATTTAGCAGACTGCTATATCCCAGCAGATTGTGGGACAGACAAGCAGTTGCTCATGTGCAAGTTCAAGTGAAGGATGAAGAAAATGAAAACTGGTCCGGGAGAACCAAAATATGATCTTGAGTCTATTCCACCTATTTTCCAAAAGCATCTTAAGAATATGTGTTTGGGTTTTTGTTTTGTTTTGTTTTTCTCTTCCTTGTGATTTATTGCCTTGAAACCCACTGGAGGGTCAGCTATGATTAAATTCTGATTTAAGCACAATGAGTTTGATTTTTGGTTTTGGGTTCCCCCATCCCTACAAGTAAATACATTTTCCAGCTTTGTGTACATTCCATTATAATACTTTGCTTTGTCCTCTTTTGAAGTGTTAAACAGCAATGATGGAAGAGCAAATGAGCTGTGGGATGACATCAAGGATTTAATCCAGAAAGAGAGCAAAAGTTCATTTTAAAAACAAAGCAATTACAAAGACAAAATATAAAGAAGACAATTGAAATGGATGTCAGAACAGACTCTGAAAATAGCACTAGGGCTTCAAGAAACTAACACAAAGAGGAAAGATGTTGAAGTAAAAGAGCTGAACAGAAAGCAAAGTATGATGTAGGAATGTGCAGAGAGCTCATATGATAGAATAAAAAGGAAAGAACGTGTCCTGCATTTCTCAAGCTGAGAGAACTGTAAAACAAATTTGAGCCTTGAATCACAATAGTGAAGGATGTTATGGGCAATATATTGAATGATCCACGAGGCTTCAAAAGAAGATGGAGGGAATACACACAGTGACTGTGCAAAAAAGTGTTCCATGATACCAAAAAACTTTAGAAAATAGCATATGAACAAGAATCATTGGTAATTAAGGAAGACGTAGAAGCTGCATTGAAGGCCATGGCAATAAGTAAGGTCCCAGAAATTGATGTGATATCCATATATATGTTTCAACTAAGAGATGCGGCCCTACATGGACTCACCTATTTATGCCAGGAAATTTGGGGGACAGCTGTCTGGCCAACTGACTGGCAGAGATCCATATTTGTTCCCATTTTCAAGAAAAGGTAATCTAACAGAATGTGGAAAGTATCAAACAATATCATTAATATTACATGCAAGCAAAATACTGTTGAAGATCATTTTAAAAATGGCTAGAACATAGTACATAGAAAGGGAGCTGTCAAAAGTCAAGCAGGGTTTAGGAGAGGCCATGCCACAGGGATATCACTGCTGATGTCAGATGAATCCTGACTGAAACTAAAGAATACCAGAAGAATGTCTATTTTTGCTTTATTGACATTGCAAACGCATTTAACTTTGTGGCTCCAAACTAGTTATGAATAACATTGAGAAGAATGGGAATTCCAGAGCACTTAATTGTGTCCATGCGAAACTTAGGCCTAAACCAGAGGCTTCTACGCAACAAAGCAAGGGAACACTGCTGGCTTAAAAATAAGAAGGAAATACGTCAGTTTTTTATTCTCTCTCCATACCTATTCAATCTGTATGCTAAGAAAATTATCTGAGAAAGTGGACTCTATGAAGAGGAATATGGCATCAGGATTGGAGGGAGATTCATCAATAACCTGTGTTATGCAGATGACACAAACTTGCTTTCTGAAACTGAGGAGGACTTGAATTATTTCTTGCTAAAGATCAAAGAATACAACCTTCAATATGGGTTGCATTTCAATGTCAAGAAAGCAAAAATTCTTATCGCTGGACTGATAAGCAGCATCTTGATAGATGGAATAAAGATTAAAACTGTTAACAGCTTCATCTTGCTTGAATCCACAATTAACACGTTTGGTACCAGCAGTCAGGAAATAAGGAGACACATTGCACTGGAAAAGCCTTCATTTGGGGGCCTCCCTAAATTACTAGGTAGTAATGATGTTAGTTTGAGGTCTAAGGTGCATCAGATTCAGGCCATGGTCTTTCTGATTACTTGCTATGCATCTGAGAGCTTGATAATGAATAAAGTTGACAGAAGAATTGCCTTTCAGCTGTTGTTGGAGAAGAGTGCTGAACACCCCATGGACTACCAAAAGAACAAATAAATATGTCTTAGATAGGGTGTAGCCAAAGTGCTCATTGGATGCAAATTTGATGAAGGTTTACCTCACATGCTTCAGGTATGGTGCTAGGAAGGGTTATTCCTTGGAGAGGGGCAGAGAGCCCACAAAGGCAAGGAAAACCCTCAACTAGGTAGTTGGACATTGTGACTGTCCCAATGGGCTCTAATGTGTCAAGAAGTGTAGAAATGTCACAGGATAATACAGAGTTTAGATCTGTTGTTTATAGAGTCACTGTGGATCATCGTACTCGACTAGACAACACCAAACAGCAACAGCAACATTGTTCTACCATCCTTATTCACTGTCCAACTTTCAGTTGTGAGGCATGTTGTTGTTAGGTGCCGTCGAGTTGTAGACAACTCATGGCAACCCTATGAATGAAAGGCCTGAGCACTGGTAGAATTTCCGGAGACAAGCTATTTCAGAAGTGGATGCCATTCCTGCTTCCAAGCTTGTTTTAATTGGGAAGCTCCACCAAACACTGTCCACCATGGGTAACCACTATCGCATTTGGCACATCAGTGTCACAGTGTTTAGCATCACAGCAACCGTGAGTTACCTCAGTACAGCAAATGGACAGACAAGTGCTATACCGTGTAGAAGAATGTTTGACAGAAAAAACAATTTGAACTAGGTCTGAGGTCACAGATTAAAATCACTCACCTTGGGCTTGGTAGCATAACTTTCTGTCCACTAGGCCAACGTAGCTCTCTCGTTGTTGTTGTTGTTGTTGTTGTTAGGTGCCATCGAGTCATAGACGACTCATAGCAAATCTATGAACGAAAGGTCTGAACACCATTCATAGAGCTTCAAGAGGCAAGTCATTTCGGAAGCAGATGCCACTCCAGCTTCCAAGCTTGTTTTAATCAGGAAGCTCCACCAAACACTGGGTTACATGGGTAACCACTATGTGATGCATAGGAAGCAATTAAAAACATGATAGGTTAGATCAGGGACATCTTATTCTTTAAACTGACATGTTCCCTATTAGTGCTTGGAGAGGGCTTTTACAGCAGACTTTCCCAATGCAATATGCCTTTTACTTTCTTTGCCGTTGCTACTCTATGTTTTATTTGTGTATCTAAGTAAAATGAAATTATTGACATCTGCAATGTTTGCTCCATTCCTCATAATATTTTCTATTAATGCTGATGATTTGCTTTAGGTGTCATTGAGTCAAGTGTGACTCATAGTAACCCTATAAACACAACAGATCTAAACTCCTATGAACACAAGAGATCTAAAACCTAGCCTATGCTATCCTCGTGATATGTGTCACGTTCAAGCCCATTGTAATAGTGACTGACCAATCCATCTCGCTGACGGTCTTCCCCTATTTAGTGGCCCTCTCTACTATCCCAGCATTCTCTCTCTCTCAGAGGACTAGTCCCTCCTGATGATAGTGTTTACAAATTTATATTTTAAACTTCTTACTGATAATTTACAGGGGTTTTGCTATTATTGTCTTACTACATGTCAGAACTTTATAAATGATCATCATTTTTATTCATTAATGTGGGCTGACAAAGACCTCAGAGCATAAATACTGACAGTTCTAACATCTTGCTCATCTAATATGTACTTGTGTGGTTAATGTCATCTTCTATAAGAAATTTCTTCCTTTACATCCTGTTAGCCACTTGTTTACTCTGTGTTGGTATAGTGACCACAAGATCGTAGAACCCATGAATATAATTAGCCACAGAACATAAATCATAGCATATGTGACAGAGAATGCTGGTTACTCGTTAATATATTTATGCATAGAAATAGAAAATTTATCTAGGTGGAGGGAAAGGTATTTCCCAGTCCGACATGCATATGATTAAAATCTTATTTAATTAGATTCTGGCTAATAATAAGCAGAATCTGTCAAATGTATCTGAGTCTTCTTCCTCTTCTCTTTTTCTCTATCACCAACAGCATTTATCCTATTTTAAAGATTTTTGCTGTTTGTTTGCCTCACTGAATAATCTCAAAACAGTCTCTCAAAATTATAAATCTGTAACATTAATCATCTCTGCAAAGTGTCTCTTGTCATGTAACAGAACAAACTCAAAGACTCTGGAGAAGAAAATGTGGACATCTTTGTAAAAGACAAAATTCTGCATGATACACAATTGTCTTAATAATTCATAGCTTTGTTTTTATAAACTGATTCATAAATGTCATAAATGGATTAATTTTGTTGTTGTTGAGTACCATGCAGTCAGAACCAACCCATAGCTGGCCCTCCAGTGTGTTTTCAGAGGCAGTGAATTTGACAGGAGGAAATAGTCCATCCTTCTCCAGCAAAGCAGCTGGTAGATCTGGACTACTCTTCTCTATCCTTGCAAAGACACACCAGAATATAAGGCTACCAGTGGTGCCTTCCAATATCACAGTAATGACCAATCAACAGAAAGTCTGACAAAAGTAAAAAAAAAAAACAACCCCCCAAAAAAAGCTCAAGACTTTAAATGAAGGCTTAGCATACCGAACAATATTGTAAATTGAGGTAAAATGATTAATACTGCTAACCTTGATTTTATTAACATATGTATAGTTTCTACATTATGGATACTTAACATTCATCTTACTATCCAAAATATTAAACCAAATATTACTTATCTTTTTATTGCGTTTTTGGCACTCCTTTAAATTCTGTGCTCATCCTTGGTGACTGCCTCACCTGTTTCACCCTAGCCTCTGCCTTCTCCACCTTCTTTTCAATAAGGATATGAAGATTCTTACAGCTAAGTAACTATTTGGACTAAATCTCATGCAAAAACCATAATAAAACAAAACAAAAACCTGTGAAAGTCCCCAAGGGAAGCAGTTTGGAGAACAATCTAGAAGGAAATGCATAACATAAACCCTCAGCCTTGCTGTTATTTTAGAACACTCCATATGAGCTTGCAAGACAATAGATTATTTCATGAGCTATCAGACAGCTCAGATTGCAGGGTGCCCTTTCTCCATCAGAAGGAGAGATGGCAACACAGCACTTCTTGCATTCAGAGAAGTGCAGGGAAAACATAATGGCATGATTAATCTCCCTCTGCTTCCTCTGTTGTGAAGTGAATTATGCAGCTTCATAAGCTGTCACCAAGTTATAAATTAACTCCTGAAGTCATGAGGAGATTCGTCTACGGGTCTCTAATGTTTGAGCTTTGCTTTTGTTGGAGCTTGTGGTTAGAGTATAAAGTTCTGCTTTGTAGCTGTAGAGGAAAGGGAGCTCAACTGAGAGAGGAAAGAGACAGCCTGAGTAACAATGCTATTCTGGCACCCCTTGTCGTGAAAATGCCGACAATGAAGTCACCTTAGCACTTAAACGCTCCCTAGGGCCGAAGTTTCTGCATACCGTCTGTGCTAATGATCCCTGTCCACACAGCGGTTCACAGGGGGCAGATGGGCACTGAAAGCTCGTTCACTCCAGGGCACTGACTCAAAAACACAGAATCATTTCAATTACTCCCTGGGCCTAGGCAGAAACATGGAGAATGAAGGGAATTTAAAGGAGGCCATAGAGAACATGTGCATGCTCTGAATTACTAATTGGATCACTGTTTCATAATTTCATATATGTTTGTGATTATTCATCGAATACATTTGCTGAGAGTGCAAAACCTGGCTCTTTTGTTGAGTATCAGGAATCTTTATTGGTTTCCTTTGGATGCAAGAACCGAGTAGCATACCTTGAATTGATTAAAACAATAGAAACTAATTATTTCATAGTTTTAGAGGCTAGAAGTTCAATATTAAGGTATCATCAAGGCCATGTTCTCTTTAAAGATTCTACAGAAGGAGTCTTTTTTTTTTGGGTTTCTACCTTCTGATGGTCCCAAGGGTGACTTGATGATGGGGCAGTAAAATCCAATCATCTTTACATGGCCTTCTTTCATATAGATCTGTCTGTTGCGGTCTTTTCTTCTTTCACAAGAAATACTAGTTGTATTTGGGCAGAGATCACTCTACTTCAGTACCACCTTATGTTAAAAAGCTAATAACATCTTTAAACACTACATTTCCAAACTAAGATACATTCACAGGTACTGAGAGTTGTAGTTGTTGTTGTTATGTGCCTCCAAAACACTTGTAAGTTGTAACATAGCAACCCTATGTATAACAGCTCTGAACTCAACTCTATCTTGAGCCAATCTCACTGTTTTTGACACACCTAAACACATTATCCCAGTTACTGAGTTAGTTTATCTCATCCAGAATCTCCCTCTCTTGCACTGTCCTTTCATCCTTCCAAGCATGAGGTCCCTCTCCAAGGACTGGTCCTTCCTTGCTGCATGTCCACAAGTGTGTCAGAAGAAGCTTTAAAATCCTTGCCTCCAAGAGGCAGACTGGTTTCACCCTCTTCAGGATGAACCTGTTTGTTCTACTAGCAGTGCATGGTATACTCAAGACCCTTCTCCAGAACCACAACTCAAAGATATAAATTTTTTCTTCTATCATTCTTGGTCATTGTCCAGCTTTCTGATGCATAGCAAGTAATTGTGAAGATCATGGCCTGGATCAGGTACACCTTAGTCTCTAGACTTAGTCTTTAAATCTCTAGACTGATATCATTGCTCTTCAGTACTTTGGAGATGTCCCTGACAGCAGAATTTCCCAATGCAATTCATGTCTTGATTTCGTGACTGCTGGTACCAAGAGTGATGACTGTGGAGCCAAAAAAGCAGAAGATGTTAACTATCTCAATCTATTCACCGTCTATCATGATACTGCCAACTGGCCCAGTGGTGAGAATCTTTGTTTTCTTGATGTTGAGCTTCAATCCATACTGAAGCCTGCTGTCCTTGACCTTGTGCAATGAATGCTTAAGTCTTCCTCAGTTGTTTCATCTGCATAATGCAGGTTGTTGATGAGTCTTCCTCCAATCCTGATGCCACATACTTCATCATAGAGACCAGCTTCTCAACTAATTTGTTCCACATAAAGATTGAAATGGAGATAGGATGCATCCCTGAGGTACATCTTTCCTGATGTTGAACCATGCAGTGTTTCCTTGCTCTGTTCTGACAACTGCCTCCCAGTCCAAGTATAGGTTTCACATTAAGCACAATCAAGTGTTATAGGATTCCCATTCTTCTCAGAGTCAGCCACAGTTTGTTGTGATCCACACGGTCAAATTCCTTTGCCTAATTAATGAAACACAGACATTTGTCTGGTACTCTCTAATTTCAACTAAGATCTATCTAACATTGTCTATAATATCCCTAGTATCATGGACTCTTCTAAACCCAGCTTGCAAATCTGGCAGTTCTCTGTAGAGGTGTTGTTCCAGTCCATTTTGGATCATTTTTCAGCACGCTCTTGCTTGCATCATATGGTATTAATGATATTGTTCGATGATCTCCACTTTCTGTCAGGTCACCTTCTTTTGGAATGAGAACAAATAGGAATCTCTTCCGGTCAATTGGTCAGGTGGTTGTCCTCCTGATTTTGTGGTACAATTTGATGAGAATGCCCAAGGCAGCATCTGTTTGTTGAAGTTGTTATGCTGTCCGTTGCTGGGGCCTTCTTTTTTTCCAATTCCTTCTGAACAGCTTGAACTTCCTCCTTTATCACTATAGGAGGTTATGTTGTCTGCTGGACGCTGTTTGATGAATTCTTCGGCGTCAGCCAATTCTTTTTGTATAGTGATCTGAGTGCTCCTTCCACCTTCTTTTGACACTCGCTGGGTCATTCAACATTCTGCCCAAAGCATCCGTAAGTATGGCAACTTGAAGCTTGAATTTGTTTTTTAATTTTATCAGCTTAAGAAATGCTGAGTGAGTTCATCCCTTTTGATTTTCCAACTCCAGCTCTTTGCACATTTCAGTATATTTTGATTTTGTCTTCCCATGCTTCCCTTTGAAATCTTCTGTTCAGCTCCTTAACATCTTAATTTCTACCCTTCTCTTTGACTTTTTTATGCTCTAGGGCTATATTCAGAGTCTCTTCTGTCACCCATCTTGTTCTTTTCTTCCTCCTCTGTCTTTGTAATGACCTTTTGCACTCTTCCTGGATGATATTCTCGATATCCTCCCACAGCTCATCTGGTCTTCACTCATTAGTATTCAAGGCATCAAAGCTGTCTCTGAGATGGTTTTTAAACTCAAGATGGATTGACTCAAGGTCAAACTTTCATTCTCGTAGATTTGATTTGATTTTCTGTACCTTCAGTTTGAACTTGCGCACAAGTAGTTGATGATCTGAACCACAATCAGCACCTGGCCTAGTTTTCACACCTATACTGAACTGCTGCAATAATTTTCCCCACATATGTAATCAAGGGTCCGTATGTATAGTTGTCATTACTTATAAAAGGTATTTGCAATCAATAAATCATTGATTGTACAGCATTCTATCATTTTGTCTCCAGCCTCGTTTCAGTCACCAAGTCCATGTTTCCCAACTACTGATCCTTCTTCCTGTTTTCCAACTTTTGCATTCCAGTCACTCATAATTACTAATGCATCTTGGTTGCATGTTCGATTGATTTCTGATTGCAACAGTTGGTAGAATTCACCTATTTCCTCCTCTTTGGCTCTAGTTGTTGGTCCATAAATTTGAATGATAGTGCCCTTAACAGGTCTTCCTTGTATGTGTATGGATATTATCCTGTCACTCACAGCAGTGTATTTCAAGATGAATCTAGGAATGTTATCGTTAACTGTGAATGTAACCCCCTTGTTTCCTCACCTTTCATTTCTACCATTGGAGATCATATGATCGTCTAATTTAAAATGTCCCATACCAATCCATTTCATTCCTAGTGCTTACTTAGTATGTCAATATGTATGCATTTCATTTCTTCCTTAAATCTCCAATTTTCCTATAATCATACTTATCACATTCCATATTCCAAACATGGGGCTCTCTTTACAAATGTTCCTCCTCCTCTTTTGCATTCTTTTTTTTTTTTTTTATGGTAAAAGAAAATGGAACAGTCTTTATTGAGATACAGTTCTCAATTTTATTGGTTTGACCAATTTTCAGTGCTGATACATTTTAGTACCTCAAATTCAATTTTCGAGTTTCTATATAGTCTTTTGTTGATTTTATCATGTGGAATAAGGGCGAGTTCATTCATTTATTGTGATTTTAACAGTATTTTCTCTTTTGTATTCTTAACACGAAGACTCAGGCTCTTCTTCCATATCTGCTACTCTAGCCTATGGATTATACATAGAGTTTCCGAAAGCCTGTTATTTCATAAGTAGATGGGCAATCCTTCTTCCTAGTCTGTCTTAATTTGAGTGCTCAGCTTAAGAGCAATATTTGACAAACAAGTATTTTATCCAGAAGAGTTGATGATAATACGCAGGTAGCAGACCAGGTGTTGGTCCCAGGAGCCCACCTCTTGGGCACATGTGCTGTGCTCCCCCCCTCACCCCTCCTTGTCAGCACCCAGATCAATTGCCTTTCCTTGATTTTCTGGCACCTTTTATCTGAGAGTTAGGATCTCGGTATCTTAACGGGATGCACAATTCTATCAACAACAGCATCAGGTGTTCACCAAAGTCTCACAATCGAAAGTCCTCGGTTCATGAAAGTTATAATAGGGAAGGTTGGTGGTAATAATACCTCAAAATACAGAAACATAATTACAAAACATAGAAGATATTATGAGGAAAAGTATTCTATGTCGTAAATGCTGGTAATCGGCTTCTGCCCAAGGCCAAATGATTATTAGGAAATGTATCTCTGAAGCAGTAGCTATTTAATTGTGATTAAAATGATAAATAGACATTCATAAGATGAAGTGAGAAAGTAAAGGACTTTCCTGGCAAAAGGACCAGCATGTGCCTCGCATTAATTTAAGGCAATCAAGAGCCAGCTCCTTGGACACTATGGTTATTATTTCAGAAAGGCTGAATACAAGGGAGTGAGGTTAAATGCTGCTTCTGTGCTTTGTAAGTGATTTCTACCAATTACAGTTTTTCATATACTCCCTCCAATGTTTTCTCTATTTTTTTTAAAAGAACAATGAGTCATTAAGGAAAATATTCCTGGTGAAGGTTGTGACATACTGTTTTCTGATAAGAATGTAAAAAATGTATTATAAGTCTTCTTTTTTTAACGGCAGATTTAAACAAATGCAGTTTTAAAACTTGCAGTATTCATTAAAGATAAGTTTTGCTCCCTGACTCTACCACAGCAAACTAGTAAATTGACAGCATCAGGATGGATGGTAAAGAGATTGAAATCATTGACAGCTTTAGTTGTTTGGTTCTACAATCAATATTGTTGGCACCAGCAGCCAGAAAATTAAAAGACATATTGTGAGGAGAAGTCTGCTGTTAGGGACCTCTCCAAAGTACTGAAGAGCAATGGTGTCACTCTGGAGACCAAGGTGTGCCTGATCCAGGGCATGGTCTTTGCAATCACTTGTTATGCATCAGATAGTTGGACAATAACTAGGGAGGGTAGAAGGAGAATTGATGCCTTTGAGCTGTGGTGTTGGAGAACAGTATTAGATATACCATGGATGGCTAATAAAATGATCAGGTTCATCCTGTAAAGGGTTAAACCAGGCTGCTTCTTGGAGGCAAAAATTCTGAAGCTTCATCTGACATACTTTGGACATGTTGCAAGGAGGGACCAGTCCTTGGAGAAGAAGGATGTCATGCTTAGGAGGTTGGAGGAACAGTGCAGGAGAGGAAGACACTCTAGGAGGTGGATTGATTTAGTGACTGGGATAATGGGAGAAGGTGTATCGGAGACAGTAAGAGTGGCACAGGATAGAGCAGGGTTTACGGTTGTTGTACATAGGGTTGCTATGAGTCGCAGGTGACACGATAGCACATAACAACAAAAACAACAACATGTTGATGCCAATAATCCCTAATGACAAAATAAAAAATTTTCTTGTAGTACAAAATAATGCCCAAATATGTTACATTTTAGCCTCTATTTTAAAATCACAATTGTTTTTGTTGAAGTTAAATTTATGTATCAGTTGAAAAATAGAAACAAGGGGAAGTGATAAGTTATTTTGTTCACATAAATACAATTTGCCTAGATAGACAGACACAATGACATTTTCTAACCCTTTATTTAAAATGTGTTTGGGGTGATATATCCAGATATTTTTCAGCCCAGCTATAGTAAGCTATAGCTTTACTCCTACTCAGGTTGCATAGAGAATAGGAAGGAAGAGCAGGGTGGGTGCATTACTATTCTTACAGTATTACCCACAACCAGAAGTAAGTCATTGATCCCACTGTGACTCCTTTGCCCAATTTGACCAACAAGATGCCACATGTGGGAGAAAAATTATTTTACTAATATTTTCACAAGGCAACATACACCAATTCTATGACAAATTAGGGAGCTTTGGTGGACTAGTGTCAAGAAGCTGTGCTGCAATCCCAAAGGCATGGAGTTTGAGTCTGTCAGCTGCTCTGCGGAAGAAAGATGGGCTATCTCTTCCCAGGCAATCAACTGCCTCTGAATACTCTCCAGAATGTCAATGATAGGTTGATGCTGACTTGATGGTACACAAAACACTAACATGATCAAATAAGCATAAAATGAAAAATAAAAAAAGTGATTTTCTAAAAGAAGGGATGAAAATTTTGGAAATTGTGTGTGTGTGCTAGTATGTGTATACATGTATGTGTACAGCAATATGTACTCATTTTATTTCATCTTCTATATTCTTCAAATACATCAAAGAACAGCTTGAGAAGGCAAAGCAAAATATTATAATGGATTCCGGAGAGAACTGGAGTTACAGAATTAAAAGGGAGGAAATCACTCAGCATTTCTCAAGTTGAAAGAATTGAAAAACAAATTAAAGCCTCAAGTTGCAATACTGAGAAATGCTATGGGTCAAATCTTAAATGATAGAGGAAGCATCAAAAAATGATGGAGGGAATATACAGAATCACTGCACCATGAATGACTGACATGGAAATATTTCAGGGGGTATTATATAATCAAGAATCGATGTAATGAAGAAAACTGTTCACCTACTCCTGGTTAGAGTAGAAATTATTCTTTTAGCGTTGTGAGATTTTCATTCCCAGAAATTCCTTCTTCTTGTTATTGTTATGCGTCATCCAGTCACTTGTGACTCACAGTGACTCTATGTAAAAGAGCCCTAAATCCTGCTCTATCCTGTGCCAACCTTTCAACCTGGACTTTAATGGCTGGATAATTACTACTATGTAAAGCCTTCCTACGCATTGTAGTATTTTTCAATATTAATACAGCATATCAATGTAATCTATGTATGTTGTTGTTGTTGTTGTTATTATGTGTCGTCGAGTCGTTTCCGACTCATAGCGACCCTATGCACAACAGCCCTAAACCCTGCTCTATCCTGCGCCAACCGCACCGCCTCTGACACACCCATCCCGATTACCCCAGTCACCGAATCAATCCATCTCATAGAGGGTCTTCCCTTCCTGCGTTGTCCCTCAACCCTCCCAAGCATGATGTCCCTCTCCAGGGACCCGTCCCTCCTGGCAACATGTCCAAAGTATGTCAGACGAAGCCCCAGAATCCTTGCCTCCAAGGAGTAGCTTGGTTTAATCCTCTCCAAGATAAATCTGTTTGTTTTCCTGGCAGTCCAGAGTACATTCAGTACCCTTCTACAGCACCGCAGCTCAAAAGCATCCACTCTCTTTCTGTCCTCCCTAGTCATTGTCCAACTCTCTGATGCATAACAAGCGATTGCAAATACCATGGCCTGTATCAGGCGCACCTTAGTCTCCAGAGAGACACTGTTGCTTCTGAGTACCTTAGAGAGGTCCCTAGCAGCAGACTTTCCCATCGTGATACGCTTTTTGATTTCCTGACTGCTGGTGCCAAGAGTGTTGACTGTGGAGCTGAGCAAACTGAAGCTGTGAACACTCTCAATCTCTTCGTCATCCATCCTGATGCTGCCAATTGGTCCAGTGGCGAGAATCTTTGTCTTCTTGACATTGAGCCTTAGTCCATACTGAAGGCTTCAGTCCTTGACCCTTCACAGCAAGTGCATGAGGTCCTCCTCAGTTTCAGCAAGCAAGGTTGTGTCATCTGCATAACGGAGATTGTTAATAGATCTTCCACCAATCCTGATGCCACAATTCTCCTCATAGAGCCCAGCCTCTCGGATAATCTGCTCTGCAGACATGTTGAAAAGGTATGGAGACAGGATGCATCCCTGGCGTACACCCTTCCCAATTTTGAACCATGCAGTGTTACCCTGCTCTGTTCTGACTACTGCCTCTTGGTCCAAGTATAGGTTTCATATTAGCACAATTAAATGTTCTGGGATTCCCATTCTTCTCAGAGTCAGCCACAGTTTGTTATGATCCACACAGTCAAATGCCTTTGCATAATCAATGAAACACAGATAGACATTCTTCTGGTATTCTCTGCTTTCAGCCAAGATCCATCTAACATCAGCAATAATATCCCTAGTATCACATCCCCTTCTAAACCCAGCCTGGAATTCCAGCAGTTCTCTGCTGATGTGCTGTTCTAATCGTTTTTGGATGATCTTCAGCAGAATCTTGCTTTCATGTGAAATCAGTGACACTCTTCTGTAGTTTCCACACTCAGTTGGGTCACCTTTCTTTGGAATGGGAACAAATATAGATCTCTTCCAGTCAGTTGGCCAAGTGGTTGTTCTCCAGATTTCTTGGCACAACTTGGTGAGCACATCCAGGGCAACATCTGTTATCTGAAATACTTCAATTGGTATACCATCTATTCCTGGGGCATTCTTATTAATCATATTAAAAACTTCTCACTGTCCTTGCATCAGAACTAAACCAAAGCTGACCTACCAGTAAATTTTTAGAAACTGTATATCATGAGTGGAGAATGACCATTTCTCTCCTAAAAAGCAAATGCTGGCTTCAAACCCCTTTCATTGGGATTGGAAGTCCAACTTCCTAGCAATTAGGCCTCCAGAACCCTAAACATGCAGGGATATTTAGTAGGCATCAGCTTAGCATCAAAATACAAGCAGCCTTTAAATCTATCTAGCCTAATATAACTTGATTAGCATAACCTTGCTTTCTGAAACTAAAGAAGACCTGAATCACTTACTGCAGAAGATCAAGGACTGTAGTCTTCAGTATGGATTGATGCTCAACATCAATAAGACAAAGATTCTCACCACTGGCCCAATTGGCAGCACCATGATGGATGAAGAAGAGATTGAGGTTGTTAATATTTTCTCAGCTCAACAATCAGCAGTCTTAACACCAGCAGTCAGGATATTAAAAAAAAAAAAAACTAAGTGCATTGGGAAAATCTGCTGTCAACGACCTCTCCAGAGTCCTGAAGAGCAAAGATATCAATCTAGAGACTAAGGTGCACCTAATCCAAGCCATGGTCTTCTCAATTACTTGCTGTGCCTCAGAGAGCTGAACAATAACTAAGGATAACAGAAAAGGAATTAATGTCTTTAACTGTGGTGCTGGAGAAGAGTCTTGAACATACTGTGGACTGCCAATAAATATGTCTGTCTTGAGGTTAAAACCAATTTCTCCTTGGAGGCTATGATTTTGAAGCTCTGCCTTACACAATTTGAGCATGTGGACAGGAGAGGCAGGTCCTTGGAGAAGGACAACATGCTTGGAAGGGTGGAAGGATAGTGCAGTAGAGGACGACCCCAGATGAGATGGATTGATACAGTTACTGAGGCAATGGTGGTTGTCGTCTTGGAATTAATGAGACTGGCTCAGGCCAGGGCAGGGTTCAGACCTGTTATACATAAGGTCTTTATGGGTCGCAGGCAACTGGACGGCACATAACAACAACAACACAGTGTTCAGAGAAGCTACAGAGTATTTCTCTCTGTAAATTCTTACCAGCTTTGACCAGTTATCAATGTTGTTAGACGTTATGAAGCTGACTTTGATGCCCAGAGACCCTACATACAACCAATTAAAACCTTGTTCAATCTTGTGCCATCCTCACAATCTCCTATGGACTTAAACCCATCGTTGAAGACACCATGTCAATCCTTCTGATTGAGGATCTTCTTTCCCTTCTCTGACCCTCTACTTTTGCAAGTGTGATGTCTTTTTGTCAAAAGACTGTGGTCCCTTATGATAATATGCTTAAAGTATGAGAGCTGAAGTTTTCCCATCATCTCCTCTAAAGAGGATGCTGCCTGTGCTCTTTCCAAGAAAGAGGTTTGAACTTTTGACATCATATGGTATATTCAGCACTCTGTCCACATCACAATTCAAAGGCATTGGTTCTTTGACCTTCCTTATTCATAGCCCGAATTTCATGTGTATGAAGTGATTGAAATTACCATGAATTCAATTGTTTCTATTGTTGTTAGAGGTACTTTCAAGTCAAATATGATTCATAGAGACTCTCTGAACCACACATTTGAACCCTGTCCTAACCTGTGCCAACCTTACCATGCATATACTTGAGCCTGTGGCAGCACTCACTATGCCAACCCATCTCACTGAGATTTTTTCCTCCACTGTATGGACCATTCACCTTTCCAAGGAATATATCCTTCTCCAAAGAATGGCCTCCCTTAACAACATGCCCAAAGTATTTGAGAAAAAGATTTATCATCTCCCCACTCCAGGAAGCTTTCTGGCTATATTTTCTCCAAGACATATCTGTTTGTTTTGTTTTATTTTATTTTTCAGTACATGGAATATTCAGTGTTGTTCTCCAACATCACAGCTCAAATCTTCTTCTGTCATCTTTATTCATTGTCCAGCTCTCAAATGCGTAGCAATTGATTGAAAAGACCATGGACTTTAGTACACCTTAGTCCTCAAGCTGGCATCATTGCTCCTCAATAATTTGGAAAGGTCCTTGACTGTAGACTTGCGCAGTGTAATGTGTCTCTTAACCTCCTGTCTGTAGGTACCATGGGTATTCTTTGGGAGCCAAGTAAGATAAAGCTGTTGACCGTTTTGATCTTTCGTGCATTTATCTTGAAGTTGTGAGTGGTGAGAATTTTTGTTTTCTTAATGTTGAGATAAAATAGAGTTTATTTCTTAAATAAAATTCATATGGGCTTGATATATGAGGCATGTGGGTTTAGGATAATCATGGTAAGGATCTATTGCCAAACCTGAAGATAATTTCTTTTACAAATGAGAAATCAAGCAAATGTACCCAGCCAGCCTTGGCATCTAGCCTTCAATTTTGCAAATTTAAGTAGGCCATAAAAAATCAGAAGTCACTCAGGTGAATTTATTTAGCCAAGGTCTAAATGCAATTTGAGTGTTGATTTTCTATATATCTGGTTCAATATCATGCCCCTAGTGTGAATAAAGATTTGCACTGCCTGATAGCTTAGCGGTAAGGAGTTGTGCTACCAAGAAAAAGGCATGCAGTTTGAATCCATCATTTGCTTACAGGGAAAAGATGGGCTATTTCCTCCTGTTTAATTAACTCCCTCTGAAATCTTATCAAGGTGTTAGCTATTCACAATCAACACTCTTCTCACCAGCAGCTAAGGGATTAAAAGACAAATTGCCTTGGGAAAATCTGCTGTCAGAGACCTCTCCAAAGTACTGAGGAGCAATGATGCCAGTCTGGAAACTAAGGTGCACCTGATCCAGGCCATGGTCTTTGTAATCACTTACTATGCATCAGAGAGCTGGACAATGACTAGGGATGATAGAATGAGAATAGATGCCTTTGAGCTGTGGTGCTGGAGAAGAGTATTGAATATACCATGGACTTATAGAAGAACAAACAGGTTCTTGGTGATTAATTTTCTAAAACATAATGCATGAGAATGATTGTGTGAAACACGATATGGATGAAGAATAGTGTGAAACACAATGTATAAGAACTTTGTAAACAAACAAATACAAAATATTGTTGTTGCTGATTGCCTTCAAGTCGAGCACGACCCTGCGAACAAAAGGGCTGAAGCCTTTCTATAACAATCAATATTTATCAAAGTTCATTCAGTTTCTAGAGGCATCTTATTTAGAAAGTGGATGCCACTTCTGCTTCCAACCCTGTCTTTTACTGGGAGCTCTACCAAATAATGTCCACATAGGTAACTGTTACGACATTTGACACCCCAAAAGCACAAGGTTCAGCATCATAGCAATCCCAGTTTACCTCAGTACAGCATATTGACAGAAGAGTGCTGAACTACTTAGAAGAATGTTCCTCTAAAATGTAATAACAACCAACTTTAAACACAAAAGCCCTCCCCAAATTCTTGGTGACTCTAAACAAGATGCTTAAATAAAAAAACAACCAGCATAGAATGTTGTTGTTGTTATGTGCTGTTGAGACACCTACGATGTATAACAACAGTATGTACAGCAGCTCTGAACCCTTCCCTGTCCTGAGCCAGTCTCACTAATTCCAACACACCAACCCCCATTGCCCCAGTTACTGTATCAATCCATCTCATGCAAGGTATTCCTCTCCTGCACTGTCCCTCCACCTTTCTGAGCATGATTCCTTTCTAAAAGGATGGCTCTCTCCTGGCCATGTGCACAAAGTAAGTGAGGCAGAGCGTCAAAATCCTAGCCTCCAAGGAGAAACTTGGTTTCACCCTCTCCAAGATGGACCTATTTGTTTTCGTGGCAGTTCATGGTATGTTCAAGACTCTTCTCCAGCACCACAACTTGAAGACATCTATTCTTTTTCTGTCATCCTTAGTCATTGTCCAGCTCTCTGAAGCATAAACAAGTAATTGAGAAGACCATGGACTGGATTAGGTGCACCTTTGTATCTAGACTGACATCATTGCTCTTCAGCACTCTGGAGAGGTCCATGACAACAGATTTTCCCGATGCAATTTGTCTTTTGAATTCCTGACTGCTGATGTTAAGTGTGTTGGTTGTGAAGCTGTGCAAGCTGTAATTGCTAACAATCTCAATCTCTTCATCTACCATGGTGCTGCCGATTGGCCTGGTGGTGAGAATCCTTGTCTTCTTGATGCTGAGCTTCAATCCCTGTTAAGACTGCAGTGCTTGACGTTTTACAGCAAACACTTTAGCTCTTCTTCAGTTTCAACAAGCAAGGTTGTGTCATCTGCATATCGTAGATTTTTAATGAGTCTTCCTCCAATCTTGATACCACACTCCTCCTCATGAAGCCTTGCTTTCTGAATGATCTGTTCTGCATACAGATTTAAAAGGTATGGGGACAGGATGCTTCTCTGTTAGTATATGTTAAAAAAATGATGTTAGAGAAAGCGGAAAGAAATTCCTTGGAAGCCAAATGAATGGTCACATCTGTTTCATTCCATTGTAAGAAAAGTAGTTACAAGGCCAGCCATATAAAAAAGAAGAGGAGGCACACAGGTACGAACCATGAGAAATGTTCTCTAGAGAATATTTACCACACTATTTTTCATCTATAATTGAATAAAAATTGAAAAACTGTTTAAAAGAGATATATAACTAGGTATTTCTGTCATCACAGGAGTCTAGAGCGAGGGCTACATGGTGGAGGGGACCTGGGGGAGGGTTTGTAAAACAATGAAAGAATCCTTTCTTTTACTTTTCCATAATTTTTGACTCATGTACTTATAACTTGTTAGTCAAATTTGTGTCTTCTAGGTTGCAACACCCCCATGATACATCTTCAAGGATATGAACATGTACGGCCAAGCACAATCAATAAGAGTGCATCTAAATTCCAAAATCAATCTCCATAATAGTCTATGTGTTTCCTACTGCCAAAGGGGCCCTTTAGAGTAGTGAGAGAAGATCTTCACCCTGAAACCCACAGCGTCCCTTTTCAGCAGGAAGTAGCTAAGAGAATACGCCATCCCCTTTTCCTTATGACTCAGGGTGAAGTCTCTCTCAGGGAGGAGTGATAGGGAATGGCAAAGGACACACCGACAAAGGAGATTAATCAGAACTGACTTTGACAAGCACTGTGGCAATTGGACAATTAAAACAGACATTCGGATGGCGGGGAAGAAGAACAAACTGGGGAGGAGGGTAGAGAGAATGGTGCAGCAATGAAGGAATGAAAACCCCAAATCCCTGTAAATGTTCATTGAAACTAATAAAATTTAATAATTAAAAAAATTGAATATAATATCCTCTTGTATGATTTACTGCTTCTGAAAACCCTCTGAAGAGTCAGCTATGGATAAGTTCCGACTCCGCAGTACACAACAACATATTTCATATTTAAATCATGTAGACATTATGGGATATTTTATATTTACTTATATCTTTACTTTGGTTTTTAACAGATTATCTGGTATTTCTTCCTCCAAGTCAAAGGAAACATTTAATCTAGAAGTCAGCAACACCATCCTGTTCAAGATTGCAAATTTGTTTGGCCCTGTGAGATATATGATCTCTATTGCAATTTCCCAGTTTTTCCCATGTGCGGAACAAAACCATACGTAATACAGCATAGGGTCAATATGAGAAGTAGTTTACTCCATGGCATATAACAACAACAACAAAATAATATGTACATGAATTATTATGTTTGCTCTGGTTGCCTGGTGGTTAAGGGATTGTGCTATCACCCTAAAGGCAGGAAGTTTTAATTCATTAGTTGCTCTGTAGCAGAAAAATGGATAATCTCTTACTTTGCAATTGGCAGTCTCTAAAAAGTCTGTGAGTAAGCTATGGTCAGTTCTGACTGGTCAGCAATGAGTTGGAAGATATTGTTAGTATCCCAGTAAAAGTTTATACGCAAAAATAGACGATAGAATGAATTTGACTAAAATCCAATAGTTTAACAATGTTCTAGAGTGTAGAAGTTTCATCTCAAGTGTTTACACACACACACACACACACACACACACACACACACTCACTCATGTGTATGCACAGGCATGTACATTTACCTGTAACAATAATAACAAAAGCAATAACCACAACAGCAATTACAAACCTAAAGAAAAATAATAACAGGACAAGAAAAAGCTTTCCCTATGCCAACTGTTGTCAATTTATTATTTTAAAATATTACCTGTACATACAAAATCTAAACAGCTATAAGGTATAGTCAGGGGCACTGCTGTGATGGATATTTTTTGCAGAGCCGCAGCATAAATAATGGAGTAATAATGACATTATTCATTTCATATTCAATATTTCTCCAATATTTCTGTTATTTATCATCCTTTAAGACCTCATATAAAGCTCAAGAATTATCTGAAAGGGACATGATTGTCAGAATGTTGGCATTCACCATGGAAAGCTCACAATGTTTTCTAAGCAGCTCAGGTCCCAGATTGATGTTGCTGTTATTGTCAGGTGCCGTTGAGTTGAGTACTATCCTGAAGACCCTATGAATAACAGATTTGTCCTCTCTGTCCTCTCCTGGGCTTTCCTCACTCTTCCTGACACATTAGAGCCCATTTTGGAAGTTTCTGTGTCAATCCATCTGGTCGAGGGCCTTCCTCTCCTTCGCTGATCCTCTACTTTTCTGAGCATCATGTCCATTTATAAGGAATAACTCCTGCCAGCAACATGTATATGAGGTGAAGCCTCATCATCTTTGCCTCCAAAGCACACTCTTGCTTCACCTTCTCCAAGACATATTTGTTTGTTCATTTGGCCATGGGATGTTCAGTGCTCTTCTCCAACACCACAGCTCAAAGACATCAGTTCTTCTTCTGTCATCCTTATTCGTTGTCCAGCTGTCAGCAGCATAGTATGTGATTAGAAAGACCATGGCCTGAATCAGATGCACCTCAGTCATCCACATGACATCATTACCCTTAAAAATTTGTAGAAGTCACTGACTGCAGACTTTCACAACACTATACATATCTTGAGTTCTTAATTGATGGTACAAAGGAAGTTAATTGTGGATCCAAGTAAGATGAAGTTGTTGACAGTTTAAATATTTTCTCTATCTATCATGATGATGCCTTTTGGTGCAGTGGTAAGCATCTTTGTTTCCTTGATATTGAGATGCAATCCGTATTAAAGACTATATTCTTTGATTTTTTGCAACAGTTTCTCTGCATAACACAGGTTGTCGGTGAATCTCCCTCCAATTCTGATACCACTTTCATCTTCACAGAGTCCAGCTTCTTGAATAATTTGCTCAGTTTATACATTGAATAGACACAGAGAGAATATTACAACCTTGACACACTTCTTCCTTAATTTTAAGCCATGCAGTGTTTTCTAGTTCTGTTTTCACAATAGCCTCTTAGTCCAGGTATAGGTCCCACATCAGCACAATTAAGTGCTCTGGAACTCCCATTCTTTTCAACGTCAGTCACAACTTGTTATGATCCACATAGTCAAATGTCTTTGCTTAGTCAATAAAGCAGAATAATTCTTCTGATATTATTTACTTTCAGTCAGAATCCATCTAACATTAGCAGTGATATCCGGGTGCTAGCGTCTCTTCTAAATCCTATTTAAACTTCTGGAAGTTCTCTATCTATGTACTATGTTCTAGCCACGTTTTAATGACTGTTAGCAGTATTTTGCTTGCATGTGATATTCATGATATTGTTTGATAGTTTCCACATTCGATTGTATTGCCTTTCTTGGGAATGGGGACAAATATGGACCTCTTCTAATCTGTTGGCCAGACAGCTGTCCTCCAGATTTCCTGGCATAGATTGATGAGCGCAACCAGGGTTGCATCTGTTAACCGAAATGAGCCAACTGGCATTGCATAGATTCCTGGGGCCTTAAATTTTTGGCCAGTATCTTCAATGCAGCGTCCATGTCCTCTTTCATTATAATTGGCTCCTGTGCAGGTGGTACTTTCTGAGATTTTTCACTGTCAGTCAGTTCTTTTTGGTACAGTGATTCTGGGTAATTCCCTTCATCATGATCATCTTCTATTTTTTCTTTTTAAAATGTG
The DNA here is from genome assembly GCF_000299155.1 of Elephantulus edwardii. NCBI lineage: Eukaryota > Metazoa > Chordata > Mammalia > Macroscelidea > Macroscelididae > Elephantulus > Elephantulus edwardii. Next base: position 14,426,361 of record NW_006399785.1, on the reverse strand, counting down.
TTTTATTTTTTAATATAAATAATTTTTTTTTACTTACAAATTTCTACTTACCAAAACTACTTCCGTAGTTTTTCACACTAGATCTTTCCCATTTCCTTTACCCACGCTTCCCTCCACCCATTTTGATGCTTTCTGGGTCTTTTTATACATTTTTCATAATAGATTTTATTATTGAGACTCAAAGATTAAATTTGCTTTTCAGTTGTCTTAGCTTCAGAAATGAAGAGTTGGTTCTTCCTTTTTTATTCTCCAAATAAAGCTCTCTGCACATTCCATTATAATTACATTGTTTTGTCTTCTTGAGCTGCCCTTTCAAATCTTCTGTTCAGTCTGGTTTCCCTTTGTTTTGGCTTCTAGATTGTTTCTTTCCACAGCAGTAGGCAATCTGATTGCTGTGTAGACAGACCATCAGGTGAGATCCGTGTGTTTAGTTGTCATTTGTGGGGTGTTTTTAATATAAAAAAATATTTGCAATGGATAAATCATTGATTGTACAAAATTCTATCATTTTATCTCCAGCCTCATTTCTGTTGCAAATTTCATGTTTTCCAATTACTGGCCCTAACTTTTATATTCCAGTCTCCCATTAATAAATTATTGATGTATGATTGATCAACTTCTGACTGTCAAAGTTGGTAGAAATCTTCTATTTTTTTGGTGCTGTCATATCTCCTACTACTTATAGTAACCCTGTGTACAACAGAAACAAGTCTTGTGTTATCCCACACCATCTTCACCATCTCTGACATACTCACAGTCATCGGTCTTTTGGTTGTTTGTTTGTTGGGTTGGATTGGGTTTTTTAATAGGTTTTTTAAAAATTTTCTACTAGTTTACTTTACTGCATTGTTTTCAAGAACAAATTCTTTCAATTCCCCTCATCCCTCTACCGAACAGATTGTACAACCCCATGATTAATCCCCCACCCCATCCCCTGCACATCCTCATCCCTCTACTTCCAGCCTCTCCCATCCCTCTTGGATCCCTATTCTCATTCTACAGTAATGGTTTATACAATATTTATTATTGTGGGACTGAGTTAGTTCATGCAGCATAATGCTCTCCGGACCCTCCCACGTTAGATAATAATTAACAAAATCATTGCTCTTGCATGCTGCATAATATTCCATTGTGTGAATGTGCCATAATTTCTCAATCCATTCATTTATGGTTAGACATTTGGGTGGTTTCCATGTTCTTGCAATGGTGAATAATGCTGCTATGAACATTGGTGTACAAATCGCAGTTTGTGCCTCAGTTCTCATTTTCTCAGGGTGTATTCCATGTAGTGGAATAGTTGGATCATATGGAATTTCTATGTTCAGCTTTCTGAAGCAGTGCCAAACTGCCTTCCAGAATGGTTGTACCATTTACAATCCCACCACAAATATATAAGAGTTCCTTGTTATAGTCACTTTGTCAATCCATTATATTGAGTATCTTCATCTCTTTCTGTGCCCTTCTCTCTTTCCCAGTATAATATTCTTGTCCGAGTACTGGTAACCCCTGAAAATATGCCCAAAATATGTGAGACAAAATTCCATCATCCTTGCTGGTACTCTCTCCAACCCAGGAATACTTGTTTTGTGTTTTAGCATTTCATAGGCTATTCAGAACTCTTCTGCAAAAACACTTTTCAAAGACATTGATTCATCTTCTGTCATCCTTATTCATAGTCCAACTTTCAGGTTCATAGAGAGAAGTTGAAAAGATCAGGGCTTAGATCAGGAACCTCTTTAACCCAAAACTGATGTAACTGCTTGGAAGCATTTTGGAAAAGTCTTTCCAAGCAAACTTTCTCAATGCAACACATATTTTTATTTCTTGACTGTTATTACCACGAGTGTTGATTATAGATAAATATAAAATTAAATGATTGACAGTCAGTACTTTTTTTTTTATTTGTCATGATGTTAGTCTAGTAATATTTTAATGTTAAAATATAGTCTATACTAAAATCCCTGGTGCTATGACCTATTCTGAATCCAGCTTGAACTTTCTGCAACTCCCTATCTATATACTGTTCTAGATATCCTTGAAGAATCTTCAGCAATATTTTGTTCACATGTAATATTAATGATATAGTTCCATAATTTTTACATTCTGTTGGCTCACCTTTCTTGGGAATGTGAACAAGTATAGGTCCTGTCAGTCAAACAGACAGCTGTCCTTGAAATTTTCTTGCATAAACTGGTAGGTAAATTCAGAGTTGCATCTGTCATTTGAAACATGCAAAGTGATACCCTTCAATATCTGAGGCCTTATTTTTTTTGGCAATGCCTTCATTGCACCTTGAATCTATTTCTTCCTTACCATTGGTCACGGAAGAACAACAATTTCAGTCTAGAGACAGGTGCACCTGATCCAGGCTATGGTCTTTGCAATTACTTGCTATGCATCAGAGAGCAAGACAGTGAGTAGGGTTGATAGAAGGAGAATTGATGTCTTTGAGCTTTGATGCTGCAGTAGTGTATTGAATGGACCGCTAGGAGAATAGACAAGTTCATCCTGGAGAAGATAAATCTAGGCTTCTCCTTGGAGGCAAGGATTCTGAAGCTTCACCTGACATACTTTGGACAGGTTGCAAGATGGGGGTCAGTCCTTGGAGAGGGACATCATGCTTGGGAGTGTGGAGGGACAGTGCAGGAGAGGAAGACCCTCGATGAGATGGATTGATTCAGTGACTGTAATAATGGTAATAGGTGTGTCAGAGACAGTAAGATTGGCACAGCATAAAGCAGGGTTTAGGGCTGTTATATATAGGGTTACTATGAGTCACAGGTGACTTGATGGCACAAAACAACAACAACAATCACTGATCATATGGTACTTCATGAAATAGTTCAGGGTCACACAGTTCTTTTTTGTATAGTGATTCTATGTATTCCTTTCATCTTCTTTTGATGCTTCCTGGATCATTCCATATCTTGTCAATAATATCTCTCAGTATTGCAACTTGAAGCTTGAATTTGTTTTTTGTTCTTTTGGCTTGAGGAATGCTGAGTGAGTTCTTCCTGCCTGAGAGCAGAGGATACCAGAAAAAAATGTCTATCTGTACTTATTGACTACAAAGATATTTGACAAAGTAGATCATTACAAATTATGGCTAACGTTGAACAGAATAGGAACTCTTGAACATTTTTGCTCACGAGAAGCCTATACCTAGACCAAGAGACTGTTGTGCCAATATGGCAATGGAATACTACATGGATTAAAATTAAGAAAAGTGTGTGTCATAATTAGATCCTTTCTCCATACTTATTCAATAAGAATGCTGAATGTCTATGGGAGAGAGAATAGTCTAAAAGTATTATATTTTAGGGCATTATTTTTATCGTAGGAGTATGCAATGAGGGTTGCAGAGTGGATTATATTT
>NW_006399785.1:14418913-14419610 GCF_000299155.1 Elephantulus edwardii | reverse complement strand
ATGGGCTCTTTAAAAAATGAGGCATCAGGTTTGGAGGAAGACTCACCAATAAACTTCAGTATGTGGATGTCACAGCCTTGCTTACTGAGAGTGAAGAGGACTTGAAACACTTGATGTAAAATTCTCACCTCTTCAAAGAGAGCTAACACCAGGATAGATGGGGGAAAGATACCATGACCTCATCTTACTTGAATCAATACAGTAAACATATTGCACTTTGAAAGTCTGCAGTCAGGGACCTCTCCAAATAACTGAGGAGAAATGATACTAATCAAAATGGTCTTTTCACTTGCAACAAATCTGAGACAATAAGTAAGGATGACAGAAGAAGAATTGATGTGTTTGACTTGTGATGTTGGAGGAGAGTACAGAGTAGCCCATGGACTGCCAAAATAACAAACAAACATGGCCTAGAGAACATGAAGCTGGAATGCTCCAGGGAGGTACAGCTGGCAAAGCTTCATTTCACACATTCTGGGCATGTTGCTAATTGAGGTCATTCCTTGAAGAAGCAAAGGAGAGGAAAAGATTCAACCAGGGTGAGTGACACAGTGACTGCGACAATGTCTAGAGTGTGTCAGAGATTGTTGAGGTTGGCACAGAATAAGCAGAGTTCACATCTGTTGTCTATAGAATCACTATGAGTCTTTCTTGGCTTGATGGCACCTAATACCAACAATGTAATAAAATCTGTAAT
>NW_006399785.1:14408053-14411914 GCF_000299155.1 Elephantulus edwardii | reverse complement strand
TTCCCAGGTAATCGGAGACCTTATATTGTACGTCTTCTAATTCAATCTCATGATATTCTTGAAATGTTTTTTGTTCTTAGAAAATGGAAACTCTATAATATTTCAAATCTTACAGAAAATTTCTCAGTGATCAAATGACTATGTGATGTTTGGTGCCAGATTTGGTTTGCTCTTGTGCCTCTCCGCTCTTCACTGTAGCACTGTATTTCTTGGGGACCTTTGTGTGACACTATTGTTGCAGTTGTCAGGTGTGTCAATATGAGAACAACTCATAGGCAACCTAAGAAAAACAGATTAGACCCTTGCCCTGCCGTGAGCCATCTTCACGACCTCTGCCACGTTCAAGCCTATTGGTACAGTTATACTGTCAATCTATCTCCTTGAAGATCTTCTCTTTTTCTTTCTTTCTGGTAAGTAGTAAAATTTATACCATTGGAAGTTTTGTCATGAGTTAGACCTAACTCAATGGCAGTGAAAGAGGAGACGTTTCATATTATACACAAATATTAATCAACATGAGCTTGGTAATACTGCAGTGATAACAAACACCCTTATCAACTTATTTTAAGGCACTGACAGTGATAAGCTATAAGTTATCAACATAAGCATAACAAATATTAATCTACATAAGCTTGGTAGTGCTGCAGTAACAAGCATGTACTTACGCATTTATGTTAAGATATTGAAATGATAAGAATAAAGCATACTTTTTTTTTCGTGTACTGTCAAATTGGATCTGATTGGTATAGTAGGAGATTGTCCCTCCTTCTCCAACAGAGCATCTGGTGCATTTGAACCACACACCTCTGAGACTACAGTGTGGCTTCTTGCCACTAGACCACAAGAACTCATCGAATAAAGCATAATTTATTTCTTAGCAAAAATTGATTTTTTCCCCAGATTACATGACCAAGTCAGACTGATGAAGTTCACAGTTATAAAACTTCATCATCTTGCAAAGGCATCAACTAGAATCCACAGCTATATGAGAGCAAAAGCTGTCAGATCAAGTGAGTGTTTTATTAGGTCTCAACTCAGAAATGACAAGTATGATTTATGATCATATTTTATTAACTAACCTGGCAACAAATTCAAACTCCAGAGAACTAGAAATGTGCCATCCATTAAGTGTTCAGAAAACGATAAGAAACAAAGAGTGGTGCACAATGCTAGACTCACATTTTCAAATACCGAAAATACATTTAAAAAGAAAAACTATAATTTTGCTAGATTCCTGTAAATATTTCCTAGTATTACTCAGGTTTCATTTTGGGAGTAAGAGTTGGTGTGGGGGTTTTTCCCAGTTAGGACAGTATTACCAAACAAGAATAATTCGAACTCATTCAGACTCAAGTAATGGAATCTCTACTGTTTACCGTAGGTTATAAAACACATTGTTCATCTTATTCCAAGAGAGTTGCTAGTGGGTTGGAACTGCTAGAAAGAGATGGCCTTTGGGCTAGCAGGACTACTCTTCTCTGCACTACACACAAACAGCTCATAGTCCGTTAGCTAATTTAGTACTTAGACCTTACCTCACAAAACTAAAGTTTCTCAATCTTAGATGTTCTATAAGTCTCTCTCTCTCTCTCTCACACACACACACACAGACACACACAGACACACACCCCACACACCACACGCTTAAACTTTTTGCTGTTGAGTGAAAACAATTCATACCTGATTCTGCGTGGGATACCCAAGGTTATACATTACACAGGAATTGATTACATATCATTCAATGAGAAACATGTAGATTCAAACTACCAGAGAGGGCCCACCTTCGTGGTGGCAGGAACACCACGCGGACTATGCCACCAGAGTTCTCTACACGCTCTGGGGATGTTAAACATCTCTTGATTCATCCCCCCTTCCAGTCACAATTTTTCCCATCTTTCCAAGAAAGAAATCTGGAAATAAAACCTTTTTGTATAAAATGCTTTCATTGCCTACTTTTACTAATTAGATCAGCTTCTTTTTGCCATGTAATAATTTTAAGGTTAATGAAATTCAGAGGTGACACAAACAGTGCTTTAAAAGTGCTAAACTATTAGCTAAATACATGAGTAGTGATTCAAGCACATTGAGGTACCTCACATGAAGGGTCTGGAGACCTGCTTCTGATGGGTTGTAGCCATAGACAAGCTATGAAGTTCAGTTCTCTTTTTTTTCAGCACACGTTACTGTTGTTAGATACCGTGGATTCAAATATGATTCATAGTGACCCTATGAAAAGCAGATGTGAAACCTGTTTTATGATTTGCCATCCTCATTTCTGATAGATCTAAGCCCATGGCTGCAGTTACTGGGTCAATTTATCTGGTTGAGGGTCTTCTCTTCTTTCACTGACCCTCCACCTTTCCGAGCATGATTGTCACTCTCTCTCTCCAAAGAACACTCTCTCCTAGAAACATGCCTGAAGATTGTGAGATGAAGCTTTGCCATCTCCTCCTCCAACGAACACTCTGGCTGTGCTTTCTCCAAGGTGTACCTACATCTTGTACCTACATGTTCTTTTGGCAGTCCAGTTCAATATTTTTGACACATTGAGTCCCCGTGAGTGAGCATCATTTTTTGCATTGTACCCAAGGCTGAGCTGCCCTTTGCCATTCTTTGTTTTCCTGCTCTGCTGTGTGATTGCCACCTTTCTTACTGAGTCCCGTCGTTATGGATTGAATTGTTCTTCCAAAGTGAATATTGTACTTCTCTTTCATATAACTGTGGATAAATCTTGTTTAGAGATAGGGAATTTGGGGATTATATTAATGGTAGTATAGCAGTCTGAGGTGTTCTCTAAATCTCACCACTTCTGAGTTACAAAAAGGGAGACTAGTAAACAGAGACAGATAAATAAACACTGTGTGTCCATCTGTGAATGTCTGAATATTATCTATAAACTGAAAGACCAGTGAAAATCTGAGGCTAATGATAAGCAAAGAATCAGCAAAGCCAGGATAGTTTGGACTCACAGCTTGCAGAACTGAGAACACGTCTATGGTGTTTCTGTTAAAGCAGCATAAAGAGACTAAGATGCCCATTTTGTTGCTTTTTTCTATGTCCAGAAGCTTCTTCCCACAATAGCTTTCCCTGGCAAATGCTTAAAAAATATCAGAAACGCCTTCCTCTGACATTTTTAGGAGTACAATTGCTGGGAGGTGTCCAGTCCATAATTTGGACGTTCCTATAATTTGGCACTCGTGGCTGCCCTTCAGAGAATGGAGTACTATTTCCAGTGCAGGTTATTTTCAGAAGGAGGAAACTGCCTTGCCTGGCAATGTAAGGACACCCCAGCTTCTTGTTTCTGAATAATTCTTTCCTGATAGGTTCATCCCCAAACTGTAGCTTTGAGTGAGGCAACTACAGGGTGTTTCTTTTATCCATTTAAAAGTTCCTTTGCTGTTTTAATTTATTTGAAGCCATTTAAACAACAGTAAAAAAGGAACGTTCTTCCATATAAATTTAATTCCAATTACTCTGGCTCTCTGGCTATCCTCTGACTGTAATTTAAAGCTATTTTCAAACTAGCTCGTTTAAGAGGTAATGATTCACTTGACAGCTGGAGAAACTAGAATCATTAAGTGGAAAAAAAATTAACATTATTTTTAATGCCACCTAACTATTTTCTGTGCTTTCAAAATAGTGTAGAGAGGTAAAGAAGGTATATTCTTTTATGTTTTAAGGCTTTCTTATATACTTATCTTACTGCAAAACTAAGGATTTAACTTGTTAATCAAAATGTAGTAATTGAGCATCTGCAAGATTAGGGTCCACACTAAGTCTTAGGAACAAAAACATGAATGAGATATGTTGTTTGTTGTTGTTATGTGCCGTCGAGTCGTTTGCGACTCATAGCGACCCTAT
>NW_006399785.1:14406335-14407953 GCF_000299155.1 Elephantulus edwardii | reverse complement strand
AGAATGAGAATGACTATATTAAGGAACTGGGAGCAAGATTTCCCATAGGCTAAAAATCTGCACAACTTTTCCAGCTATAACCCAACCATGAAGCCAGGAAGCAGTATTTAGTCTATTTTCACCTCTCCTTTAACTGTGTCATCAGCAACACTTAGCTTTCCATCTGTCACCAAGTTTTGTTTTGTTGCTGTGTCAATACTGGTTTTCATTTATTCTTGGACATTTTCCTTTATGCACAGAAATGAGACCTCCAGCTCCCTTTACAGAGGTCACTGAAAAGCCATCTGACAGTAATGACTCACAACTGACCTCATTACTGAGGATTTGAACCAGTGAACCACAGGTGAAGTGTTCTCTATCTCATTATCTTGGGAACATTTCACTCTCCTTACAGAAGTCTTTAGGTCTAAACTGTATTACTTTTCCCAACTCACATTAAATACACATGCTACTGCTTATTTTTTTCCAAAAGGAACATCCTTAAGGCTATAAATTCTCCCTCGTTTTGTACACAGGGTTTTCTAAAGCTGAACTGACTAGGGAATGAGTGTGTTTGGGGTTGATGAGACATAAAAGCACCTCTTGTCACACACTGATGTCTGTTGACTTAGTCCCCACAAATTGATTGAAAGGGTTGAGTAGTGATGATTCACTATAGAAATGTCTGATCTACATTCACAAGCTTAGGTAATGTGCTTAGAGGAGAAGAAAATCTAGAGAGCAACTAAAATTACTTTCTTGAGGTCTGAAGTTCCTACCAGCATCTTCATTCAACCAATCGGTTGTAATGAACCGTCTGCACAGAACACTACTTTTGTTCTCTCTTCTTTGTTTTTTAAATTTTATTTCATTTTATGCTGGTTTACCATTGTTTTTCACACCAGATCTTTCCCATTTCCTTAACCCACCCCTCCACCCATCAAATTGTTAAGACCCTTTGATTACCCCCAACCTGTCCATCCTCACTCCTCTGCTCCCCACCCCACCCCCTTAGATCCTCATACATCTTTCTACAGTAATGGTCTTATCCAGTATTTGACCTTATAGGACCGAGTTCATTCACTTGTCATAATGCTCTCCAGTTCCTCCCAAGTTAGGTAGTGATTTACAAACTCATTGCTTCTGCATGCTGGGTGTGGATGTACCATAATTTCTCAATCCACTTGATTGTGGTTGGACATTTGGGTTGTTTCCATCTTCTTGTGATGGTGAATGACGCTACATTGGTGTGCAAGTCTCTGTGTTTCATTTCTCATTTTCTTAGCATATACCATTGTTTTATTTTAATTTTTTAAAATTTATTATTAATTTCAGTAAAAATTTACAGAGACTTTGGATTTCCATTCATTCATTGTTGCCTTCTTCTCCCCTCTCAAATCTCCCCCCTAGTACACTACCCTCTCATAAAAGTAAAACAAAAATTCTTTCATTGTTTTACGAACCCTCTCGCAGGTTCACTCCACCATGTAACCTTCACATTAGACACCTGTCATGACAAAAATACCTAATAATATATCTCTTTTAAACAGTTTTCTCCCTCATCTGTTTCAATGCAGTATACATTATTGAACCCATCTTTCTCAGTCTCCCCCCAACCCCGACGTCAGTCCTGTATTAC
>NW_006399785.1:14400540-14402820 GCF_000299155.1 Elephantulus edwardii | reverse complement strand
AGTCACTGAATCAATCCACCTCAGAGAGAGGGGAGGGCCCTCCGGAGGGCCCTCTCCTCTCCTGTAACATCCCTCGACACTCACAAATATAATGTCCCTCTCCAAGGACCTGTACCTCCTTACAACATGTTCAAAGTATGTCAGACGAAGCCCCAGAATCCTTGCCTCCAAGGAGCAGCCAGGTTTAACCCTCTCTAGAATGAATCTGTTTCCTTAGCAGTCCTTGGTACATTCAATACTCTTCTCCAACACCACAGCTCAATTCTTCTATCCTCCCTAGTCATTGTCCAACTCTCTGATGCATAACAAGTGATTGCAAAGACCATGGTCTGTATCAGACACAGCTTAGTGTCCAGAGAGATACCATTGCTCTTCAGTACTTTGGAGAGGTCTCTAACAGCAGACTTTCCCATCACAATATGTCTTCTAATTTCCTGGCTGCTGGTGCCAAGAGTGTTGACTGTGGAGCCAAACAAACTGAAGTTGTCAACAATCTCAATCTCTTCACCATCCATCCTGATGCTGCCAATTGGTCCAGTGGTGAGAATCTTTGTATGAAATCTTTGTAAGAAAACAAAAAGGGAAAAGAATGAGGAAAAGGAGAGCTAAATTTATTCAATCAGGAATAAAACAAAAATGGAGTAAGAAGAAAATCAAAGGCATTTGGGTAAGTAGATGAGAAAAACCATGAGAAAGGATGGTGGTAAAGTTGTTGTTACATGCCTTTGAGCTCACAGTGATGCATAACCATACCATGAACACCAGATCTCAACAACGTCTCATCCTCCACAGTTGTCATGATCTTTATTAGACTCAAGCACATTTTTACAGTCTCTGTGTCACTCTCATTGAGTTGTGCTGACTTTCTACTTTCCTTGCTGATGTCTCTTTTCCAAAGACTGGCCCCTCTTGAGAGCACGCCCAAAGTATGTCAGACACAGGTTCAACAGTCTTGTCTGTAGAGATCACTCTGGCTGTACTCTCTTTCAGACAGATCTGCGTGGGCATTTTTGGCAGTGGGTGAAAGGTTCAATACTCTTCATCAGCATCACAGCGCAAAAACGTCAATTTTTCTTTTGTTGTCCTTCTCAGGGGAAGGAAGGACAATCTCTCTCCTTGTGATTTACAGCTTCCAAAAATCCACTAGAGCATCAACAATAAGTCTGTTCTGACTCAACAGCATTGCAAGAAGATGGAGAAAAAAAAAAATATTAAGGGAAAAAATAGTAACAGAAAGAAGATTTAAAAATAAGAGTATGTAGTAGCAATGAAATTTATATCCTGCCATTCTCATATGCTTGTATGTAATTTTCTGTACCTAAAGTAACTTGCTAATAAGGCCTTGGTTTCCACTACTGTCAGCAAAAAATTCTAATCTTGTTTAAAGGTTATCTGTCTCTTCCTGTTTAAATCACAGACTCTTTTCAGGTTAATTTGGTCTGTTTGTGACTTTTTTTTTTACACCTTCCCCACTTTTTCTCATTTTCTTTCTCTCTGAATGTAAGGACATTGGTGGAGGCAAAACTCCATTTTAAGTCTCATTTTCCTAGTAGCTTCTGGTCCTACTGATAATAAAGGTCATCTCCTGTGGGTGAATAGTGGCCTGTAGCCTTAAGGTTCTCTCTCCTGCATAGAAAATGGACCCAAAGATACCCAGAGTCTGATCTGTAGAACCTATGAATAGACTATGTCATATGCAAAGAGACGTTAAGTAGCATATGTTAAGTCAATCAGCTTCGCTTGGAATAGGAAGATGATCCTGTGCTGTTTGGTCCTGATTAAATGGTGTTAGAATTGCTAGCTTCCATCAGATTAGCTCTGAGTCCTGGTGACCTTGGGCATACGGCAACAAAATGCCATCCTCATGATCATTGGGATGCTTTAGCTCCTTGTTAAGGCTGTTGTATTGATCCATCTCATCCAGGGCTTGCCTCTTTTAGCTAACTTTGCATTTTCCCTCAAAGTTTCCAAGGGAGTGATTATTTGTCTTTCCTAATGCAGATGACACAACCCTGCTCTGTGAAACTGAAGAGGACCTGAAGCACTTGCTGCAGAAGGTCAAGGACTGCAGTCTTCAATATGGATGGAAGCTTAATACCAAGAAAACAAAGATTCTCACCACTGGGCCAATTGGCAGCATCAGTATAGATGGTGAAGAAATTGAGATAGTTTACTTGGCCCCACAGTCAACACTCTTGGTAACAGCAGCCAGGAAATAAGGAGACAAATTGCCTTGGGAAAGTCAGCTGTGAGGGACCTCTCAAGAGTACTGAAGTGCAA
>NW_006399785.1:14392690-14396607 GCF_000299155.1 Elephantulus edwardii | reverse complement strand
TGAATTTCATCCTTTCCTCAGGTTCATAGGGTTTCTGGAGGCAAACTATTTATGGAAGTGGCTGCCACTCCTGCTCCCAAGCTTGTTTCAACCGGGGAGCACCACCAAATACTGTCCACCATGGGTAACCTTTATCGCATTTGACTCTTTGGTGTCACAGTGTTCAGCTTCACAGCGACCAAAGGTTACCTCTTTATGGCATGTGGAGTTAAAAACCAATCCATACCTGACCCTCCAGTGAATTTCCAAAAGCAGTAAATTGAACTGGAGGAGATTTCCCATTTTCTCCTGTAGAGCAGCTGGTATATTTGAATCAAGTATATTTGAGGTGGCTTCACAATTCTTTAACACTAAGTCAACATACCTACCTTCTAGAACCCAATTGCTTCAAAACAACTGTTCTCCGGCAAAACCTATCCCTAGACCAGGCAACTGTCATGCAAACAGAGTAAGAGAACACTACATGGTCTAAAATTAAGAGGGGAGTGTATCGGGGCTGTATTCTCTCTCCATACATATTCAATTTGTATGCTTCAAATTATCCCAAGAAGCTGGGGCATATGAAGAGGAATGTGGCATCAGGATTGGAGGAAAACTCCTCAATGACCTGCGTTATGAAGATGACACACTTGGCTTGCTGAAAGTGTGGAGGGCTCAAAACACTTGTTGCAGAAAATCAAAGAATACAGCCTTCAATATAGATCGCATATAAATGTCAAGAACAAAAAGATTCTTAGCACTGGATCAAGAAACAACACCATGATAGATGAATAAATGATTGAAACTGTCAACAACATCTTGCTTGGATCCACAGTTAACACGTTTGGTACCAGCAGTCAGGAGACTGAGAGATGTGTTGCACTGGGAAAGTCTGCAGTTAGGGACTTCTCCAAATTGTTGAAGAATAATCATGTCAATTTGTGGACTAAGGTGTATCTGATTCAGATCATGGTCTTTCCAATCACATTCTATGCATCTGAGAGCTGAACAGTGAATGATGACCGAAGAAGAATTGATGCCTTTGAGCTGTGGTGTTGGAGAAGAGTACCGAACATCCATCTCATGGCCTGTCAAGTGAACAAACAAATCTGTCTTAGAGAGGATGCAGCCAGAGTGCTCTTTGGAAGCAAAGATGATGAGGCTTCGCCTCACATACTTTGGGCGTGTTGCTAGGAGGGAGTATACCTTGGAGAGGTACATGACACTCCAAAAGGTAAAGAGCTGGAGAAGGTGAGGAAGACGCTCAACCAGGTTGGTTGACATGGTGACTGTCACAGTGCGCTCTAATGTATCAGGAAGTGTGAGGATGGCACAGGATAGGACTGGGTTCAGATCTGTTCTTGATAGGGTCACTATGGGTTGAACTTGACTTGACAGCACTTAAAAACAAGAAGCCATCAGAGCCCACTATATGAACATTTGAAATAAATGAAGATGTAGAAAGAAGAGTACGTCAGAGAGGTAAAATGGGAGAGAGTTGCTGCGAATCACTGTTGGATTTGAAGCAGAGGGGAAGGCTCCAGAGCCAAGAAAGGTGACAACTTCAATTCACGTAACGGGCTTCAGCTGGCAGTGAGCAAGAAATAGATCTCAGACCTATAATCAGAAAGAACTGAATTCTGCCTAACTGAGCGGAACAGGGTTTCTCCCTTAGAGCTTCCAGAAAGAACAGCTCTGCCGACATTTTTATTTTAGCCCTGTGAGATCTGGGTCAAAATTCTCACCTATAACACTCTAAGGGAGCTCTGGAGGCTTAGCCGTGAAGACTCGTGATGCCAACCCACAGGCACACAGTTCGAATTCACCAGCCGCTCTGTGGGAGAAAGATAGGAAAGCTCTTGTGTGATTAACGGGCTCTGAATTCTCACCGAAGGGTCAGCTATGAGTCGGTTCCAACTCGATGGTGCTTAATTATGACAAAACTTAATGCATTAAATCTGTATTGTCATAAACTACAATTTTATTTTTTATATATTGGCCATTGGTTACGATATCTATGAATAATACAAAAAGCATTCTTTCATTTTATTGTCTGTACATTTTTAGCCCCGATTTCTTTGGCTTCATAGTACTTCTCCTTCTGAATGACCAGAAAAATCTTAGATCTGAATTGATATTAAGAAGGCCATTTAAAGCAAGGAGGAAGAATCCACTTTTCTTTCTGCCAAAAGAAGTCACTGTATCATCTCGTATCTCCTGGGATCACTCTAAGTCCAGGACATGTGCAAAGTGTTCTTCTGCAGCATTCCCAAAAGGAAAAAGGAAGACTTTTTCTGGCTTCTAGATTTCTTTTTTAAAAGCTAAAGCTTACTGAAGCCTTGATCTCAAACTTGGGACAAAGCTTTAGCATTGAAAGGTGTTGGTTTCATCCCAGGGGTCCAGGTTGCCTCTTCACTCTAGATCTGCACCTTCAAGTTTTCTCCAAACATTTCTCTCAAGCCTGGAAGTGGCTTTTCCCTGTCTGTGTAATGGCAATTTGTCTTAGGACATGTCTTCTACACTCATTGTTTTATGGTTCATAGTAAACCCCTCATATCTTAAGTATCTCGCCTCCTTAAAAGAAAGCTGAAAGGAGCCTGCCTTTCAAAAGTAAAGCTTCTGCTTGTCCAGTATCGTCTCTTCAGTGTGTTTAAAGAGCCTATTTTTAGGAGAAAAATGCTCAATAACTTTATGTCTTTTCTTCATTTTCCAGTTCCCCTGAAGCAGCCGTTCACCTCCATTTTGAGAATACAGTTGAGGAACACTGAGAATGGCTGATGCTAAAAATCACATTTAAGAATACATATTTTTCAAAGTATTTCTATATTGAAAGAAGGTCAAATTGAAGAAGAGAGACAATGATGAAGAGAAGCAAAAAGGAGCTTTGTTTTGTCCGAGAGCCCTAGATAACACCCACAGGAAATGAGTATAAAAGGGAAAAGAAAATGTGAGCCAAAGACTTTTTTTTTCACTTGAAGGCAATAAGAAAATGAAATTTATTTCCCCACAATTTCTTGCAGAGCAGCTGAGACGTACCTTGAAGTTGCATCACCGGCGCTTACATGAAAGGCCCTCTATTGTTAGTTCCCTCCAGTGAGTTCAGACTCCTCTCATTGTTGTATATAAAATAGTGAAAGTTGCCCGATCCTCTATTATCTTCCTATGACATCTCTAGTTGCCTCAGTTGGAAGACATCAAAATACACAGTGGTCACATCAATAGACTTGACAATACCAGTGATCATGAAAGTGACACAGGGACGATTCATTCCCTTATACATAAGATTACAAGGTGTTGGATCTAATTCAGCGGCAGCTAACATTCCCTTTTCTTGAAAATTCCCTTTTGTTTTTTTTTTTCTGTAGCTACTTGTTCTTCAAGGCTCAGTTCTCTGATATGCTGTCAGGAAAGATTTTTCCTTTCCTGCCTTATCAGATGTGCTGACCCAAGCAGTTGTGTTCTGTGCTGTTTGCCGTGGGCATCTCCCAATCACGTGGGTCTCTAATATTCTGCCAGATAGTTAGTTTGCTTGCTTTCCCTTGGCATTCTTTTCCCAGAAATTAATATACGACAGTACTGTAAATGAGGTAGCTGATAAATTAAACGATGCTTTAACTCACTGCTCCAGAGACTGAGAAATCTAATTTAAAGATCTAAGTGGAATGGTGTTCTCTCTTAAGTCTACATAGCATTTATAGGTCCACATAGCACCAAGCAATGCTGCTGTTAATTTTTGTGGGTTACAAAGATACTGTAACTTCCTAGACTTTCAAATGGGCTTTTCTGAAATCCACATCTGTAGACAGACAGGTGACTTGCAAACATTCTTAGGTACGTGTTTCATTAAAAATATTCTTCCATTACAGGTGTTTTATTAAGAAGGATAGATGTTTCATTGGCTTTTGCTGATAGATAGATAATATAGATAGATACAGATA
>NW_006399785.1:14384018-14392504 GCF_000299155.1 Elephantulus edwardii | reverse complement strand
ATATATTATATGATAGTGGGGGTATTACAAATATTTTGCTACAAAAACTAATGATAAACAGAACCCTCTAGGGATTCTGTGTGCGATATTTGCTGTTGAGTCTAAATCAACTCTTAAGTGACCCTCTACTGGGCTTTCAAAGATGGTAAATCACACATCTTTCTACCTTAAAGCACCTGGTGGATGACTTGAACCACCTCACTTTTGGTTGACAGTGCAGCTCCTTACCCACTAAGCTACCAGAGCTCCCATTTAGGGATTGTTGTTGTTGTTGTTGTGGATATTTGAGTCTGAACTGATGCGTAGCTGATCATTCAGTGGGTTTTGAGAGGCAGTACATCATCCTGGAGGAGACTGCCCATTTTTCTCCCTCAGAGCAGCTGCTACATTCGAACCATGTGTCTTTGGGTTGGTATATTTCTTTCAGTAGGTCACCAGAGCTCTCTTTAAGGGATTTATAAAGTAAAAATAAATAAATTAAAACAAAGAAGTCAATACAAAAAAATCCTATTGAGAGAAAATGTTGAAGACCTCATGAAATTATTTCTAAAAAAATAGAAATTAACATTCTAAAAGAACCCTTGCCATATGTTTATCTGATTCAAAGTGGCCCTAGTTGGTCCATGACATCTCAATGATGTCAATATTCATGTATTCCATTTATTTTAACAATTTCCAGTTTTCCAAAATTCAAGCAATGAACATTCCATGTACCAATTGTTAAATGATGTTTCTTGTTGATTTTCCTCATTTCAATTGACTTCCAATCTGGGCTCTATCACTACACTACTATAACTATAAACTGAGAAATTTCACGAAGTACCATATGAACAGGAGCCAATGATAGTGAAAGAAGAAATGGGAGCTGCGTTGAAGGCACTGACAGAAATAAGGCCCCAGGAATCAATGGGATATCAATTAACGGGTATCAGTTAACAGATGCCGCCTTGGATTCACTCACCAGTCTATGCTAGAAAATTTGGAGGATGGTTTTCTGGTCAATGTATTGGAAGAGGTCCATATTTGTTCTGGTTACAAAGAAGGGTGATCCAAGTGAATGGGGAAATTATCGAACAGTATTATTATTATCACATGCAAGCAAAATACTGCTGAAGATCATTCAAAAATGTCTATAATAGTATATAAATAAAAAATTGCCAGAAGTTCAAGTAGGAGGATGAGGCCGTGGCACCAGGGATATCGTTGCTGATGTCAGTTGGACCCTGGCTGAAAGTAAGAAATACTAGAAGAATGTCTGTTTATGCTTTATGGACTATGCAATGGCATTTGACTGTGGATCATGACAAATTGTGGTTGACATTGAGAAGAATGGGAATCCCAGAGCACTTTATTGAGCTCATGAGCACTGCATGGTTTGGAATTGGAAGGGAACGATTCAGGTTTGTATTTTCTCTCCATACTGGTTCAGCCTGTATGCTGAGCAAATTATCTGAGGAGAGCTAGACTCTATGAAGAGGAGTGTGGCATCAGGATTGGAGGGAGACTTTTCAATCACCTGTGTTATACAGATGACACAACCTTGCTTGTTGAAAGGGAAGAGGATTGAAGTACTTGTTGAAGAACCTTAAGGAATGAAACCTTCAGTATGGATTGCATCTCAATATCAAGAAAACAAAGAGTCTTACTACTGGACCAATAGGCTTTGTCAAATATAGATGGAGAGGAGATTGAAACTGTCAACAGCTTCATCTTGCTTGGTTCCAGAATTAACAATCTTGATTGAGCAATCAGGAAACAAGGAAACACATTGCACTTGGAAAATCTGCAGTTAGGGACCTTTCCAAATTATTGAGAAATAGTGATGCCAGTTTGAGGATTAAGGTGCATCTGACTCATGCCATAGTCTTTCCGACTAATAGCTGTGCATCTGAGACCTGGACAATAAATAAGGATAACAGGAAAAGAACTGACACCTTTGAGCTGTGGTGTTGGAGAAGAGCACTGAACATCCAATGGATGTCCAAGAGAATGAATAGCTTTATCTAGGAAAGGGTGCAACTCGAGTGCCCTTTGGAAGCAACAATGAGGCTTGCCTCACACACTTTGGATGTTTTTTTAGGAGGTACTATTCCTTGGAGATGGATATGATGTTGGGAAGGGTGGAGGATCAGACAAAGAGAGGAAGACCCTCAACCAGGTGGGATGACACAGTGACTGTTGCAATGGGATGTTGGGTGTCAGGGTGTGTATGGTGCAGGACAGGATTAGGCTCAGAATGGCACCTAACAATGACGACAACAACAAGGACCATACTCAGATTAACAAAGTTAAAGTCTCTTTATCCCCAATCAAAACTGATACTGCTGCCATTATACCTGAAATGCGATTACTTAACTAAGAGGCACTGCCAGCAGGAAGAAGTTGGGGAAGCTTCATAGCTTTCTTAAGTCTCATTTTCCTTACCTTTATTTTCAGATGATAGGGTCCCCTTGACAAGGCTACTGTGAAAATTAAACAAAGTCAATAGAGAGGAGGCTTTAGTGAGCTCAAGAGAATAGAATGGACACTTAAAAGATAGTTTCTGTAAGTTTTTGACTGCTGGATGATAGGAACCCACATTGTCTGCTGGTGACTTTCCAGAGCTGTCTGACCAAGTTTCACTCCCAAGGAAGTTCTGGGTAGGTTGGAACCACCAACTCCTGGCTGGCAGATTACTGCTTGAATATTTGTACAACCCATGAGTTCCTGTGAGAAACTTGTTTCATGTTCTTTTCACTTTTATGACTGTGATGTGACGATGGTAATGATGCTGATGATTTCAATAATAATATTTTATCAATTGAAGTGTTTGACATTTGACAGGAATATTTTTATGTATTTTAAATATGTATGATTTATAAGATCATAGGAGATAATGTGTTTCTAACATATTTCAAGTAGAGTTTGACAATCTTGACATTCTAAGCCATTAGCTTTTCTCTGAAGCAGTATTTCAACATGACAAATAGCTTATAACTTTTAAGCAAGATTTCTCTGTCATTGGACCCAAATGAAGTTTTATGGGAGGCCATGTCACCAAAGGTTACAATAAAATCTAACAAGTGTCACAAGATAATTAACAGATTAATCACTTTGATCTCCAAAGTAGTTGACCATCATGACCATAGAGCATTATGACTGGCCAAGTCACGATTAAAAATCAGAAGGACCATAAAAATCAGTGTCTGGATTTTCTAAAGAAGACTCACGGAGCTCTCTCATATGAACCTGCTCAGGGCTTCTGACAGCAATCCTTCTGTCACCCTACTTCCCCAGCACTGCAATCAAGAATCTCTAGAAAGGAGAGATAAACCCAATGACTCTATGAGAGACAATATAAATGAGCACTGTCTTGTGGCTTTTTGACCTTCAACTTGTTGTAAATCTGAGCATCATGTTCCTAGTGTTATACTAACAAAATAACCATAAATTCAATGCCTTTAAACAATTGAAATTTATTATCTAACAATTCTGAAGACTGCACACCAAAACCAGGAATTCTACGCTCCCTCTAAAGTCTCCACAGGATACTTACTTCCTCTTGTCTTTCCTATTGTCTGGCAACTCTAGGAATTTTTCTGGCAGACGAACTTTCACATGGCTATCTTTCCACTGTATGTCTCTCTCTCTCTAGTGTCCTCTTCTGTAAGGATAATGTTCAGATTGTACTGCTATTGTTGTTAGCACTGTCAAGTTGACTCTGACTCATAGTGACCCTATGTACAACAGCTCTGAACTCGGCTCTATCTTGAGCCAATTTCATTGTCTCTGACACAGCTACCCTGGTTACCCCATTCATTGAGTCAATCCGAGGGATCTTCCTCTCCTGTGCTGTCCCTATACCCTTCCAAGCATGATGTCCATCTCCAAGACTGGTCCCTTTTGGCAACATGCCCAAACTATGTCAGACAGAGTTTCAAAATCTCTGCCTCTAAGGATCATCCTGGGTTCATCCTCTCCAGGATGAACCTGTTTGTTCTATGAGCAGTCCATGGTATATTTAACACTCTTCTCCCAGCATCTCAACTCAAAGGCATCAATTCTTCTTCTATCATCCTTAGTCATTTTCCAGTTCTCTGATGCATAGTAAGTAATTGCAAAGACCATGGCCTGAATCAGGCTCACCTTAGTCTCTAGACGGTCAATCATTGCTCTTCAGTACTCTGGAGGGATCTTTGACCAATGCAATTTGTCTTTTGATTTCCTGGCTGCTGGTACAAAGAGTGCTGATTATGAAGCCAAACAAATGGAAACTGTTAACAATCTCAACTTCTTTGCTATATATCATGATGCTGAAAATTGTCCCAGTGGTGAGAATCTTTGTTTTCTTGATGTTGTTGAGCTTCAATCCATTTTGAAGGCTACAATCCTTGACCTTCTGCAGCAAGCACTTCAGGTTCTCCTCAGTTTTAGCAAGCAAGGCTGTATCATCTGAATAACGTGATTGTTGATGAGTCTTCCTTCAATCCTGATGCCACATTTCTCCTCATAGAGTCTAGTCTCCCATATATAGACTGAAAAGGTATTGAGGTAGGATACATCCTTGACATACACTCTTTCCAATTTTGAACTACGCAGTGTTTCCTTACTCAGTTGTGACAACTGCCTCCTGTTCCAAGTAAAGGTTTCACACAACCACAGTCAAGTAATTTGGGATTCCCATTCTTATCAGCAGCCAAGAAATTAAAAAATGAATTGCATTAGGAATGTCTGCTTTCAGAGACCTCTTTAAAGTACTGAAGAGCAACAATATCTGTCTGGAGACTAAAGTGCACCTGATACAGGCCATGGTCTTTGCAATTACTTACTATGCATCAGAAAGCTGGATAATGACTAGGGATAATAGAAGCTCATCCTAGAGAGGGTCAAGCCAGGCTACTTCTTGGAAGCAAGAGTTCTCAAGGTTCATCTAACATACTTTGGACATGTTGCAAGGTGGGATCAATCCTTAGAGAGGAACATCATGTTAGGAGGGTGGAGGGACAGCACAAGAGAGGAAGACCCTTGATGAAATGGATTGATTCAGTGACTGGGGTAATGGGAATAGATGTGTAGAGACAGTAATATTGACACAAGATAGAGCAGGGCTTAGGGTTATACATAGGGTTGCTGTGAGTGGCAGGTGATGGGATGGCAGATAACTACTGTTGGATTCTATTGGCCAGGATTTTGTTGAGGATTTTTGTATCTATATTTATTATAGATACTGGCCTATTGTTTTCTATTTTGGTGGTATCTTTACCTGACTTTGATATCAAGCATATGTTTGCTTCATAGAACAAGTCTGAAAGAATTCCACCTTTTTCTATTTTCTGAAATACTTACTATAGAATTGATGACAATTCTTTTCTGAATATTTTATAAAATTCACTTGTAAAACCGTCTGATCCAGGGCTTTTATTTGTTGGCAGTTGTTTTATTACCTGTCCATTTTCTTCTTTTGTAGTGAGTCTGTTCAGGTTTTCTAATTTGGTCTCTGTCAGTTTATGTAGGTTGTAGATTTCTAAGTATTTTTCCATTTTCTTTAGGTTTTCATATTTGTTTGAATACAATTTTTCATACTATTCCATTGTTAACCTTTTTATTTTATTTGGTTCTGTTGTGACATTGCCTGTTTCATCTCTTATTCAGATTATTTGTGTCTTTCTTTTTCTTTGTTAGTTTTGCTAGTAGTTTGTTGATATTCATGACTTTTTCTAAGATCCAACATCTGGTCTTGTTGATTGTTTGAATTGTTTCAGGAGTGGAAGACCCCTGATGAGAAGGATTTGCACAGTAATTGGTGTAATGAGGATGGGTGTGTCAAAAACAGTGACTGGCTCAGAATAGAACAGAGATTAGTTTTTATTCATAAGGACACTATGAATCTTGACTGACTTGTTGACACATAACAACAACAAAAACAACCCAAGATGTTAAGGTGTAATCCATATTGAAAGTTGTAGTCTTTGTTCTCCTGCAACAAGTGCTTCAAGTCTTCCTAATTTTCAGCATCATTGTTCCATCTGCATAACATATGCTCTTGATTTATATTTCTTCAATCCTGATGCCATGTTCTTCTTCATAGAGTCCAGATTCTTGGATGATTTGCTAAACACACAGGTTGAACAGATATAGAGAAAGGACAGCTTGGATATGCATCTTTCTTAATTTTAAACCATGCAGGGTTCCCTTGACTTAAACACAGAACAACCTTTTGATCTAGGAATATATTTTTCATGAGCTCAAAAGGTCAAGTACTGTAGTCTTCAGTATGAATTGAAGCTCAGCAGCAAGAGACAAAGATTCTTAACACTGAGTCAATTGACAGCACAATGATAGAAGGAGAAGAGATTGAGATTGTTAACAATTCCAGCTTCATCTGCATCACACATTCTTGGCATCAGTAAGAAAATCAAAAGATTAATGGTTTGGGGAAGTTCACTGCCAGAGACCCCTCCAAAGCGCTGTAGAGCAAAAAAAAAATCAGTCTAGAGACAAAGATACACCTGATCCAGGCCATAGTTTTTGCAATTATTTGAAATGAATCAGAGAGCCAGAGAATGACTAAGGATGACAAGGGGGGGGGGAATTGATGTCTTTGAGTTGTGGTGATAGAGAAGAGTATTGAACAGACCATGGAAAACCAAGAGAATGAACAAGTCTGTCTCAGAGAGAGTGAAACTAGATTTTTCCTTGGCGGCAGGGATTTTGAAGTTCCATCTCACATACTTTGGGCACATGATCAGGAGAAAGATACCATAATGGGAAATGTAGAGTGTCAGTGAAAGAAAGGAAGACCCTCAATGAGGTAGACTGAAACCGTGATTGCCACATGGATATGAGCATGACAGAGATCACGAGAATGGTGCAGATTAGGGCAAGGTTCAGGTCTATATCACTATGAACTGTATTCACCTAAAAGACACCCGTGATACCTGTTTCCTGTGAAGATAACTTTATTTAGAAATATGATCATTGTAGATTTAAAAAAGAATGGTATTGGCTTTTGGTTTTAGGTTTGTTAAAGTGGAGGTCCTAGGTCCAAAAGTAGCTACCACTGCTCTGACCACTCAAGCAATATTTTAGAATAATGTTAGAAGATCCTGGGCAGAGTGATGGAAAAAGTACAACAAAAGTAAAAAAACTTCAAGAAGGCTCAACTTTCTGGCTAGATAGATTCAGGTGGAACCTCCTAGGTTGCATTATGACACTTAATCACCCTTTAAACCTCGAACACAACTGCCCCCTCCTTCTGTTGATTAACTTTCAGTCAAACAAGAAACAGGTCATTACGTTATCAATAAGATCTGAGAACCATTGCTGCTTGGAATTTCTTCCTCATTATAAGTGAGTTGGAAATGCCTCACTGCTAACCTTCCTTTGGATTTCTGAAGTTTTATATCACAGGACAGGAGATTGCCCAGAGATGCTGGTGGATTTAAACTGCCAGAGAGGGATGACTTTGGGGTTAACATTGCAACTCCCCACATACAATGATACCAGAATACCATGGAGGGTGAAAAGGGCAGGATATGCCTAAGGCCAAAATCCCAAAGTCAGTAAAGGGTAGGGTAGAAGGATTAATGAAATGAAAGTCACAGAAATGAAGGAGAAAAAAGTTATTACTTTCTGAGTGTTGTAATAAATGTTATAAAACAAAGTATATGTGGAATAACATAATAGAATGCCAGAATAGTTTGTAAGCTTTTACTAAACCAAAATTACTTTCTCTTTTAGTTTTTGTTTATCTGAAAGAAAGAGCTCGAGGCAAGAGTTTACGCTGTAATGCTTTATTAACGTACCATCCCATAGGGATTAAATACAAAGAAGAAAAATCTAGGCATGACACATGGAAGGAGGGAGAGCAAACCAAGAAGATGCATGGCAGGTTGGTTATATCACCATCACTGGCTCTGCTCAGAGCTCGGACTCCTGGTCATCTCACAGATACCTCTGTGCGGAAGCCTTTGTCAGTCTTGTAGTTTTCCAGAGGAAAGAAGATGAGGGATTTGCATGCCACTTTCCCCTTGTCTTCTGCCTTTGGTCAAGGTTTGCTCTATGGGATGTGGATATTTTCTCACTCTGGACCATGTACACTCACTGGAGAAAGCAGATATGTAGAAAAGGGAAAAAAAATAAAGATATGCCATAGAAAAGGCAGAGTTCTATCCTTAAATACACACACAGGCACAAACAACAAAACATATCAAGATCAGAAGAACAGTCATCAATAACCTGTGTTATGCAGATGACACAACCTTACCTGCTGAAAGTGAGGACTTCAATCACTTGCTGCAGAAGATGACATCTGAAAGTCAAGAAAACAAAAATTCTTCCCAGTGAACCTATAGGCCTCTGATTGATGCCTACAGACCTATAGGGCCTAGGATGTTTAATGGTAAATGGAGAAAAGATAGAAACTTCCAACAACTCTAGAGGAACTCTATCAAAAAGAATTGGCTGACACAGAATAATTGCATGAAACAACATATGATCAAGAGTCT
>NW_006399785.1:14379169-14383713 GCF_000299155.1 Elephantulus edwardii | reverse complement strand
TAGTTACTATTCAGCTTTATGATGCATAGCAAATAATTGCAAAGACCATGGCCTGGATTAGGCACACCTTAGTCTCTAGACTGACATAGTTGCTCTTCAGTACACTAGAGAGGTCCCTTACAATATATTTAATTGCAAGTATGTTTAGTCTGCATATTACTGAATAAAAATCTCACTGATTACATAAAAAAGAGGTCCCTTACAGCAGACTTCCCCAATGCAATTTGTCTATCGATTTCCTGACGGCTAGTTCCAAGAGTGTTAATTGTGGAACCAACCAAACGGAAATTATCAACAATCTCAATCTCTTCACCATCCATCATGAAGCTACCAAATGGCTCAGTAATGAGAATCTTTGTTTTCTTGATGCTGAGCTTCAATCAGTATGGAAGACTATAATCCTTGGTCTTCTGCAGCAAATACCTCATGTCTCTTTCAGTTTCAGCAAGCAAGATTATGCCATCTGCATCGCACAGGTTGTTGAAGAATCTTCCTCCAATCCTGATGCCACATTCCTCCTCATAAAGTCCAGCCTCCTGAATGATCTGTTCTGCATATAGATTGAAAAGGATACATCCATCCCTGGTGTACATCTTTCCTGATAGTGAGCCACGCAGTGTTTCCCTGTTCTGTTCTGTTCTGAGGACTGATTCTTGGTCCAAGCATAGGTTTCACATGAGCACAATTAAGTGGTCTGGGATTCCCATTCTTCTCAAGGTTAGCCACAATTTGTTTTTATCCACATAGTCCAATGCCTTTGCATAATCAATGAAACACAGACATTCCTCTGGTACTGTCTGCTTTCAGTCAAGATCAACCTAATTTTGGCTATGAAGTCCCTAATGCCTTTACCTTTTCTAAACCCAGCTTGCACATCTGGCAGTTCTCTGCTGATGTACTGTTCCATTCATTTCTGGATAATCTTCAGCAGAATCTTGCTTGTGTGTGATATTAGTGATACATTTGATAATTTTAAAACTCTCTTGGGTCACCTTTATTTAGAATGAGAATAAATATAGATCTTTTCCTGGCAGTTTGGCCCAGTATTTGTCCTTCAGATTTATTGACATAACCTTGTGAGCACATCCAAGGCAGCATTTGTTTCCTGAATTTTATCAATTTTAGTCCATTAATTCTTAGTGCCTAGTCAGTTTTTTGTTTTTGTTTTTTTTTTTGGGGGGGGGGGTTGTATTTTGGTTTTTTTTCCAGTTTCATCAAAGCACCTTGAACTTCCTCCTTCATCACCATAGACTCTTGATCACATGTTGTTTCATGAAATTCTTCTGTGTCAGCCAATTCTTTTTGATAGAGTTCCTCTGTGTATCAGCCTCCGTCTTATTTTGATGCTTCCTGGGTCATTCAGCATCCTTAAGTATTGCAACTCAAAGCTTGCATTTGTTCGTCAGTTCCTTCAGTTTAAGAAATACCAAATGAGTTAGTCTTTAATTTTCCAGCTCCAGCTCCTTGCACATTTCATTTTAATACTTTATTTGTCTTCTGTTGTTATCTTTAGAAATCTTTGGTTCAGCTCCTTACCTTCTTGATTTCTTCACTTTTCATTGGCTTCTCAGCTTTGTAATGTGATATTCAGAGACTCCTCTGACATCTGTCTCGGTCTTTTCTTTCTCCTCTTTGTAGTAATGTTTTGCATTCTTCATTAATTATATTCTTGATATCCTCTCACAGCTCATCTGGTCTTCGCTGTTTTGAACTGAAAGCTTCAAACCTTTTCCTGAGATGGTTTTTAAATTCTGGTAGGATAGACTCAAGGTCAAATTCTGGTTCTTGTGGATCTGATTTGATTTGATTTTCTTTAGCTTCATTTTGAACTTGCATGTATGGTCTGTTCCATCTGACCTAGTTTTCTCAGCACATATTGAACTTCTCCAACATCATTATTTTAAGAGCCGGCACTTTTAACTGTGATTTAAAAGGTTATTTAGTAAAATTTAGCACCTCTGAAATTATTCAGCTTTAGGACTCAAAGAAGAATGTTCTCTTGACTAAATAATAAAACTTTGAACATTTTGCAGAGGACTCTATCATATTGTCTTTATTCACATGTGTGGTAAAGTAGAATTATGGCCACCTATAATGAAAAATTTAAGACTCTAAAATTTTCTATATAAGCTTTCAGGCCTCTCTCCACCCCTGTCCAAGATAATTACACAAGCTAGAAATTTCTTATCTCAATAAATGGTACTGCTAATCTCCTATGAAAATCAGTGTTCAATCTTGGGTTGTTTAAATGTGATTAAAGGTGGCTAAAAAGTAGAAATCCTGGATGCAGATTTATCCTTTTTTCTGCAGGATGATATAGTGTTCCTTTTTCTTAGTTAAGCTCTTTTTAAACCATTCTGAGATCAAGCAGAAGCAGTGAAGTTTCATAAATTTCACACTGTTATGTTCCTCTGCCAATTATTCAAATGACTTGCATAATTTTGATACATTGAATCCTAATTTTCTCTCCACCTACCTTTATGCTCTGTCCTCAATATTGAGACATGAGGCAGATCAAAGTAGAGTGTGTTCACCATTAGAACCTGAAGTATTACTACCATGGCCCTTACATCAAACAGATAATGCAAGCAAATCCCGAATAGGAGAGAGACATCAGTAGCTTAATGACCAAAAGTGAACATTAATACCAGAAATTGAAAGGCCATGGAGGGACAAGAGGTAAGGTTGAAATGGAATTCCAATGAGACCCTTCTGAGATGAGTGATTCAGAGCCATGTTTCCTTTATAAAAAAAAAATTAAATAAATAAAATTACTAATAATATACACAGTAGAACATACATACACACATTCTTTGATATCTACTGGTTATGTTTATAAGTTTCCTGAGAAAGGAACACAATATATGATTATATCGATCTACTGGTTATGTTTTTTTAACATTGTTTCAAGAAGGAAAATATCAAGCCTCAAGTTGCAATGCTGATTTTTTTTTTATGGTGAACATTTTTAGTTATCTAATGTTGGGGTTTCTTATTATTATTAATTTTAATGAAAATTTGCAGAGACTTTGGATTTCCACTCATTCATTGTTGTACTTTTCTCCCTGCCCACCCCTCCACCAGTTCTCCCTTCTCTTTGAAAAGTCAAAGAAAAATTCTTTCCTTGTTAGACAGTCACTCCCTCCAAGTCCACTCCACTAAGCAGCCTTTTTTCTGGACTCCTGTCATGACAATAATACCTAATCATGTATCCCTTTTAAACAGTTCTCTCTCTAATATGTTTCGATGCAGTATACATACTTTATCCAATCTTTCTCAGTCTTCCCTAAACCTTGATGTCAGTTCCGTTTTAGAGCAGTGGTACTGTGCAGTATTTGTCTTTTTGTGACTGAGATATTTCACTCAGCACTCCAGGACACCCATTTTGTATAAATTTTATGAATTCCTAGTTTTTCAATGCAGAGTAGCATTCCATTGTGTGAATATACCAGACCTTCTCTAGCCATTCGTTTGTTTATGGGCACTTAGGTTGTTTCCAACACTTAGCTATTATGAACAAAGCTGTGATAAACATGGATGTGTATATATATCTGCTTGGATGGCAGTTATGGTCCCAGTAGTGGAATTGCTGGGTTAAATGGTATTTCTGTTTGTAACGTTTTTGAGAAAGCGTCATAGTGCCTTCCATAGTGTTTGCACCATTTTATACTTCCACCAACAGTGAATAAGGGTTCCAGTTTCTCCACAACCTCGCCAGCATTTGTTGCTTGCTGTTCTGTTAAATTTTGCTATTCTAACTGGGGTGAGATAATATCTCATAGTTGTTTTGTGAAATATTCTTTGAGCAAAGTATTCTATGACAACATCAAAAGAAAAAGGCCCTTAATCATTAGTCATTGCAATCTAGATTTCTTGTTTTATCACCTGGGGTTCTTGACCATACGCTACTTGATCATTTGTATGTTCTGACAGAGGGACTCTGGTACTCCTTCTATCTTATTTTTATGTTTGTCTGTTTTTTGATTAGTAGAATGAAAGTGTACAAAGCAAATTGAATTTTACTAAATCACAGAAACACATTTTTTTTACAACATTAATTACAAGATTCACAATACTTACACTGTTCCATTTCTTCTCTGAATTTTTAATATCAATTTTGGTCTTATCTTTCTCCCCTGCCTTTGTAATGATCTTTGTTGTTGTTGTTGTTATCTGCCATCAAGTCACTTGTGACTCATAGTGACCCTTTGTACAAAAGCCCTAAACCTTGCTCTATCCTGTGCCAATCGCACTGCCTCTGACACACCCATCCCGATTATCCCAGTGATGGAATCAATCCACCTCACAGAGGGCCTTCCCCTCCTACTCCATCCCCCACCCTCCCAAGCATGATGTCCTTCTCCAAGGACCTGTCCCTCCTTACAACAAACATGTCCAAAGTATGTCAGACGAAGCTTCAGAATCCTTACCTCCAAGGAGCAGCCTGGTTTAACCCTCTGCAGGATGAATCTATTTTTTTTCTTGGCAGTCCATGGTACATTCAATACTTTTCTCCAGCACCACAAGTCAAAGGCATCAGTTCT
>NW_006399785.1:14375765-14377749 GCF_000299155.1 Elephantulus edwardii | reverse complement strand
TCAATCTCTTCACCATCCATACTGATGCTGCCAGTTGGCCCAGAACTCTATTAGAAAAGCGTTTTTTATACAAGATTTTAAAAAAGGAAGAAAGGTCAAAGAGTTGATAAAAATATTTAAAAAGGAAGTTTGAGAAAACAGAGTATTACAAAATAACGTGTAAAGATACAGAATTAGAAAATTAAAGACAACACACTCAAAATTTCTCAAGCTAAAAAAATTTAAGAACAAATTTAAGTCTTGAATGAAAATGCTGAAGTATTGTATGAGCAAAATCTTGAATGACACAGGAAGGATCAAAGGATAAAATAAAGCAAAAATGTCACTCTATCAAAAAGAATTTGTCAACATTGAATACTTTACGAAGTTGCATATAATCAATTAGGGTGAAGAAACCTGATGAAAAGATCAATAAAATAAGGCCTCCAGACATGATATTTAGAGAATCTAGCAAACTGACTGGAAGATATCAACATTTGTTCCCATACCAAAAAAGTTGATCTAACATGGTGTGGAAATTATTGAACAATATAATTAATGACATCATACTGAGAAAAGTGGAAGTTCAGAGAAGAAAGGAAGGTCTTCAACACGATGGATTGATACAGTGGCTGTAACAGTGGGTTTGAGGATGTCCCAGATTGTGGGGATGGCGTAAAATGGGGCAAGCGTTAGATCTGTTGTTCATAGAATTGCGGTGAGTCCTAGAGAGAGCTCTGTTGGTCTACTGAATAGAAAGTTATGCTACCAAGCCAAAGGTGGGTGATTTTAATCTGCAGCCCTCAGACCTGCTTTTAATTGGTTTGGGTCAAACATTTTTCTAAGTGGTATAGCGCTGGTCTGTCCATTTGCTGTACAGAGGTAACTTGCAGTCGATGTGATGCTAAACACTGTAATACTGACGTGTCAAATGTGATAATGGTTATCTATAGGGAAAAGTGATTGGTGGAGCTCCCAGATTAAAACAGGCATGGAAGCAGGAGTGGCATCCACTTCTGAAATAGCTTGTCCCCAGAAACTCTCTAAATTTAGAAAAATTATTAAAGCTGTACAAGTGTTCAATTATTTCATTCATAGAGTCACTATGAGTTGTCTATGACTTGATGGCACTTAATAACAACAACATCATTAATATAATATGCAAGTAAAATCTTGCTGAAGATTATTCAAAAACAACTGGAGCAGTATATTGACACAACAAAAAATTCATGCAGGATTCAGAAGAGATGGTAGACTTACAGATATGTTAATTTCAAACAGATCATGGTTAAAACCAAAAGTATGAGAAAGGTGTTTTCTTGAATTTTGTTGATTATACAAAAGCATATGATTGTTGCAGTTCATAACAAATTATGGTTAACATTGGGAATATATGGAAATCTCAGAATATTTAATTGTGTTCTCCTGAAAATTACAGATAGATCAAGTGCCATTGTCCAAACAACAAGGGAATAAAGTATGGTTTTGTAACAGGAAAAGAGGGTGTCAAGACCGTATTCTTTCTCAATATATCTATCCAACCTATTGTTGTTAGATGCCATTGGGTTGAGTCTAACTCAAAGTGACCCTATGCACAACACATCTGAACTCTGTCCTATCCTGTGTCATCTTCACACTCTTTGACATATTCAAGCCCATTGCTGCAATAATTGGGGAACTTCCTATTTTTCCAACCCTACACATTTCTGAACATGTTCATCCATTTTCAAAGAATAGCCTCCCACAGTAACATTCCCAAAGTATGTGAGATTAAGCTTTGCCTCCAAATAGCACTCTGGCTATATTTCCCCACGGGATATTTAGTATTCTTCTCCAACACCACAATTCAGAGACATCAATTCCATCTCATCCAGGGGCTTCCTCTCCTGTGCTGTCTACTTGTCCCTCCTTGGAACATGTACAGAGTATATCAGATGAAGCTTCAGAATCTTTGCCTTCAAGGAGCAGCCTGGTTTTACCCTCTCTAGGATGAACCTGTATGTTT
>NW_006399785.1:14366036-14374680 GCF_000299155.1 Elephantulus edwardii | reverse complement strand
AGAATCAGAATCACAGAAATCCTTATGGCTTGGGACTTAGGCCATCACATGAGGTGCTGGTCAATGGAAGATGGGTATGGAATGCTGTAGGCAAAAGTAGGAAGGGATAGTGGTGGAGTAAGAAAGTGTGGGTGGGCAGTAACATTGAATCTATTGGTCATTGCTATAACTGGGCAATTGTCTTTCATCTGTTCTTTTCTGTGTAATGCTTGTCTGTCAGATACTATTATATATATTTAAAGATTGAGACAGACTAGGAAGAAGGATTGGCCATCCACTTCTGACAAAACAGGGCTTTGAAAACCCTATGTACAACAGAGTGATATATAAATAAGTAATTGCCAAACATTTTAGATGAAATCAAAAGAGACTGTTGGACAAAGGACATCATTATTAGCATTGGATGGATCTTGGTTGAAAGAAGAGGACATAATAAAAAAGGTTTACTTGCTTATTATTGACTGTACAAAGGCATTTGATTATGTAGATAATAATAAAGTATGTATAGCATTGGGAAGGTATTCCAGAACACAAAATATGGTTATACAGACGATACACCCAGAAACACTCAGTTGAACAGAATAAGAGAATATTTAATAGTTCACAGTCAGAGAGAATGTATCTTTCACCATATTTACTCAATTTGTTGTACCTCTAGTGGCCAAGTGGTAAGGAGTCGTGTTGTAATCCCAAAGATTAGAGCCCACCATCTGTGCTATAGAAGAAGAATGAATAATCTCCTTCTGTCTGATTTACTGTCTCTGAAAACAAACCCTTCTGGGTTACTTCTTACTTAACAGAACACAACATTCCATTTGCGTGTTAAAAAAAGATCTAGAAAACTGAATTATATGAAGAAGAATGTGACTTCTGTATGTGAGGAAGTCTCATCAACAGCCACTATTATACAGATGACACAACCTTGTTTGCTGAAATTGAATAGATGTTCAAGCACTTACTGAAGAAAATCAAAGATTTCCAGCCTTCATTATAGATTGCATCTCAACATCAAGGCAACAAAAATCTTTACAAATGGACCAATAAGCAGTATCACAATAAAGGGATAAAAATATTGATGGCTTCAAAGATTAATTTTACTTGGATATGCAATTAACACAGACTCAAGCAACTGTCAAGACCTCAAAGAACATTTCAAGCAGGAACCTATGGTTTGCTTACACATATTCATCTGCTTATTATTTAAATAAAATGTTAAGTTTCAGACAAAATGTAAACTCTCAAAGAGAAAGACATTCAGATGGCCAGTATACACATGAAGAAATGCCCCAAAATCACTGATAGTAAGAGATGCAAATCAAAACCACAATGAGTTACCATCTCACCCCAGTAGCAGTAGTAAAGTTTAACAAGACAGCAAATAATAAATGCTGAAGAGGATGTGGTGAGATAGGGATTCTCATATACTGTTGGTGGGATTGTACATTGGTACAACCACTCTGGAAGGCAGCTTAGCATTTCCTCAAAAAGCTGAACATAGAAATCCCATGACCCAGATATTCCACTACTTGGAATATACCCTGAGACACAAATTGAGATTTGTACGCTAATGTTCATACCAGTGTTACCCACGATCAAAAGAACAATAGCCCAAATGTCCAAGCACAATTGAATGGATTGAGAAATTGTGGAACATGCACATGATGGAATACTACACAGCTTACAGGACTAATGATTTCAAAAATTACTATATAACTTGGGAGGGACTGGAGAGCATTATCTTAAGTGAACTAACTCAGTTCCATAAGGACAAATACTGAATAAGACCATTATTGTAGAAATTGAAAATTAGTAAAGTATGGATTGGGATCCAAATAGGGGAAGGGTTGAATCAGAGGGGTGAGTATGGGCAATGGGGAAATCAGAGGGATACACAATTTGATGGGTAAAGGAAATAGAAAAGATTTGGCAGAAATCTGGACAGACAGGGTAATAGAGGACAGAGATCAACAGTGATCGGTTTCATAGAACATAATGAATGGGAATTATTGTATGAAATGCAATGTAAATGAAGGCTAGTGTGAAACACAATGTATATGAACTTTGTAAGCAAACCAATATAAAAGAAAAATGTATTTTTTTTTAAAAAATGGCAACTTATTTAGTGCTCTCATAGCCTTTTTCTCTATTTTATACTCAGTTTTGTGAGTATGTTGTTGTGTACTATCAAGTTGGAACTGAGCCACAGCTGACTGTTAGCCAAAGTCTCAGAGGGAGTTTATCTCATGGGGGGAGATTGCCAACCCTTCTCACACAAAGCAGCTAGTAGCCTTGAAACACCAGTCTCTGGGATTGGAGTGCAGCATCTTGCCACTAGGCCACAAGGGCTGGTGAATATGCTGGGGAAGCGGGAACAGGGAATAAATCAAAAGACACAAAGCTACAAATCTACTTATAATCATCTTTTTTAAGCATTAAAGAACAAGGATGTCAATTTAAAGCCTAAGAAGTGCTTGACTGAAACCTCTATTTAGAATTTTCAGTTGTTTAATATTCATGTGTAAGTTGAATAAAGAGCAAGGAAGATTCCAGAAAAATTCATGTCTTTGATTTATAGTATTAGTGAAGAATATGACGTCTACCATGGCGTATTAGAGAGTTCATTTCACCTGGCTCCACAATCAAAACCACTGACAACATTAGTCAATAAGTAAAACTACGTTTTGCAATAGTAACTATACTGTCAAGGACCTCTCAAAGGTGTTAAGGAGCAATGATGCCAGCTTAAAGACTAAGGTACATCTGATCGAAGCTGTGGTCTTTTCAATTTCTTGGTATACCTCTGAAAATGGAACAATAAATAATGATGGCAGAAGGAGAATTGATACCTTTAAATTGTGGTTACCTGAGAAGAGTCCTGAAAATTCCATAAACTTAAAAAAAAACAAATAAATATGTCTTGAAGAAAGTCCAGTCAGGGTGTTCCTTACAGACAAAGATGAAGAAGCTTCACTTGCATATTTTGGGCTGACTCTGACTCTTGTAATTGTTGTTCGGAATTTCTTTATAAGGGAGGCTTTGTCATTTAAAGAAAGTACCTTTTTCTTTAGAAAGGTGGAGGATTATCAAAAGAGGAAGATCCTTGACAAGATGGATTGACAGAGTGAATGTAACAATGGGCTCAAGCCTATCAGAGATGATGAAGATGATTTAGGATTGAGCAAGGTTCCTATCTATTGTTCATATGTTTACTATGAGTCAATGCTGGTTCAATGAGACTGAACAACAACATCTGAAATGACGAACACATTTTCCTTTAAATAATAGTCTTTAGTAGTGGAGATGGCAAGACAATGTCTCATGTACTTTGGACATTTTATAACAGGGTTCCTGGATCCCTGTAGAAGTATATGCTGCTTGGCAAAATAAAGCAAAAGAAAAATGCTACCAATGAGCTGTACTGACACAGTAGTTCCAACCATGGGCTCAAACAGATCAACACTCATGAAGATGTTGTAGAACTAGGCTTCTATGTCTTTCCAGTTTATATAGGGTCTCTGAAATCACAATGACCACATGCCACCTAACCACAATTTGAAAAACTTTGAATATTGTAAAGAACATGAGATTTGGATAATATTTGGATAATATCTAGGCTCAAATCCTGATTTTGTGGGATAGTTCTTTTTCCCTTAATTGATGTTTAAAGTGTTTATTGAGGACCATTCCGTGTCCACGATTCTGTACCCTCCAATGAACAATTGTTTGAGACAAGTTTAAACTGGAAAACAAAAATCCCAAGTATTTTAAGCAGGAAAAATTTAATACACAGGGTTAAAAATGCTGGAATGTCTGAATGGTTAAAAAAAGGGGGAAATGTGAATGTGTGTGTGTGTGTGTGTGTGTGTGTGTGTGTATGTTTTTGTGTGTGAGGAGAGAGGGGGTGAGAGGGAGCTGGGAGAGGGGATGAAGGGGAGAGAGGGAGAAGGACAGGGAGGGGGAGAGATGGAGGAAGGGAAAGAGAGAGAGAGAGAGAGAGATGGAGGAAGGGAGAGAGAGAGAGAGAACAGAGAATATAAAGACATGGAGAGCAAAAAGAGACCTAATTATTTTTAAATCTTGAAATCTATAGCTTCCATTAGCTATTATCTTACTATGCAATGTTGACCCTAATTTGCTTTGCTGTTCCTGCTGCAGGAATCAATACAACTACATCACAACTGCATCATTTTTGCAAATTTCCCTTCCTCTGGTGATGTCACCACATGGTTGCCACTGTGCTACATCTTGCACCCTACATGTATCGCATGGCACCTGCTTGCACTGATTGTTCTTTCCCAAGCAGAAGAATAGTCTGTGACTCCATCCTACTTTCTAATAACAGGTGCCTGTCCTTGAAAAGTACCCAAACTATAACCATTCTACAAGGGAAGCTGGGAAAAGTATTTTCAATTTTCCAACCCAAATGGTAGAAGACAGTGTAAGAAAGATCACTGAATTGTTAGCAGAAAATATGGTAAATAAACTAGTATAATAAAACAAATACGGTACTATAGTTGTTCATTATGAATGGCCAAAAGGAGAATGAACTAGACTGGAAAAATAAAGAAATAATATGTTAATTAAAAAGCAGAATGGAGAGACTTCAATACACTTATTTTGGACCTATTGTAGAAAAGAACAAGTACTAGGAAAGAATATCCTTTGTGGAATAGTAGACGGTCAACAGAATGGAAAGAACTGCTCAATGAGATATATTGACGTGGTAGCTGTAACAGTGAGATCAAGTATAAAAAATACCTGGAAACATTTCATTCTTTTATGCAAAAGGCTGCCATCGGTTAAAATTGGCTTGATATCAACTAACAACCACATAGCACCAATGAGGCAAAATATTAGGCCTTGTGGAGAATGACTTAGATCTGCACAAGAAATAAGACTAATGGGTAATTAACAAATGGAGTTATCTTAACAAAATCATCATACTCTCAGTATCCAAATGTTTGCTATGATCATTTAGAATTTTTATGCAAATTTCACTATTCAACTTGAAAACCTACAGCAACAAACCCAGCCTGTATTTGCTAGGAAAAAACTCAAACCCAAACAAAAAAACTTTTAAATGATATGTGCCCCTTGACAATAGAGCACACAGCATGGAGTACACGACAGTCATAATTCAAGTGTTTCCTTAAAAAGCTTTCATTTAGCACTCTTATTATTTAAACAAAGTCAGGAACATCTCTGGAGTACTAAAGAGCAATGACATCTAAAACTTAAAGGTGCACCTGATCCAGGCCATGGTCCTTGAAATTATGTGCTATGCAGCGGAAATCTGGACAATGACTAGGGACGAAAGAAGGACAATTGATGCTTTTGAGCTGTGGTGCTGGAGAAGAGTATTGAATGTACCATGGACTGCCAGGAAAACAAAGAGATTCATTCTAGAGAGGGTGTAGGCAGGGTTCTCCTTGGAGGCAAGGATTCTGAGGCTTCATCTGACATACTTTGGATATGTGAGGGACCAGTCCTTGGAGAGGGATGTCATGCTTGGAAGGCAAGAGGGACAGCGCAGGAGAGGAAGACCCTCAGTGAAATGGATTGATTCAGTGACCAGGGTAATGACGGTAGGTATGTCAGAGACATTAAGATTGTCTCAGGCTAGAGCAGGATTCAAAGCTGTTGTACACAGGGTCGCTGTGAGTTGCAGATGACTTGACAGCACGTAACAACAACAACGTGAATTTTTTCTATATTTTTTGCTATATTATTAGGTAAAAATATCTTCTAAGATGCTAGAAGAGAGAGAAATAAAAGACTCAAAACCAGAGTTTTAAATTAAATTATATAGTACATTCAGGCAAATAGATTATTCTGTTTGTTTGCTGTTGCTGTGAGCATCACTGTAGCCTAAACAGACACAATATTTAAAAATGTAATTATAAGATCAATATCTTGTTATCAAAAGCTGTATAGCTGCAAGCAAAGGGAACAAAAATAGAACCATACTCATTGCTTTGCCTAGAACTTTGAGTATTTGTCCATCAACAAAAGCTTTCTGTATCCAAAAACACCAAACAAAAATTTAAAAAATGCAAAAAACAAAAGACTGTCTATATGTCTTAGTTACATAATGCTGTTATATCAGAGATACCACAGATGGGTTGCTAGAGTAAATAGAAATGTATTTGTTTACAGTTTAGGAAGCTGGAAGTAGAATCCAAGGTACCAGATCTAGAAGAGAGCTTTATCTCTCTGTCAGTAGTGAAGAAACATCCTTAATTTCACCAGCATCTTTACTCTCAGTGTTCCTTGGAGATCTCCATGAGTTCTGTCCTTCTTGTCAAGGAACTTCGTCCTTGACAAAGTGAGGGCTCAGGGTCCAAAAATAGGCAAGAAAAAAAACCATCATATGAGTCATGCTCAAGGCAATGGCAACAAGAACAAGTGAAAAAGTGAGGGCTCTGGGTCCAAAAGTATGCACAATTCATAGCCACCCTGTGATGATGAATTTTTGGTGGTACTAATCAAGTTCCCAAACCCCATCACCTCTCACCTCCTGGCTTGCTTCACAACCCTAGGGGAACTCCTTAATACAAAAGTATGATGGGGTTATAGAGTTTTGCATTCCACTCTTCATCTATAAGAACATCTATTCTGCTTTGTTCTCCCACTCACCTAACTATTTCTTTGATACATTTACTGGGGCAATGGGATCAGGTACGTCAGGATGATAAGGATGACATAGAATAGGGTAGAGTTCAGGTTGGCCATTCATAAGGTAACTAGGAGTCCTATGCAACTCAACAGCACCTAAACCCAGCAGCATTCTTGCTACAAGGACCTCTGGTGGCTTAGTGATGTGTTGCACTGATGACTCAGAGGCCCAAAGTTTGACTATCACAGCCGCGCTGCAGAAGAAAGATGATCCAGCTGCTCCAATGTGGTTTACTGTCTCTGAAAACTAGCTGGAGATCTCCTATGAATCTGTTCCTGGGATATTTTTTATAAAGCTCTGATGGCCTAGGGGGTAAAGAGTTGTGCTCCACTCCAGAAACAGATGGTTTGAATCCACCAACTGTTCGAGAAGAGAATGACGGACAACCACCTCCTGTGCTATTCATGTGGTTGTTGTTGTTGTTATGTGCCATCGAGTTGTTTACGACTCTTAACGACCCTATGTACAACAGCCCTAAACCCTGCTCTATCCTGTGCCAATCGCATTGCCTCTGACACACCCATCCCGATTACCCCAGTCACTGAATCAATCCACCTCATAGAGGGTCTTCCCCTCCTGCGCTGTCCCTCTACTCTACCCAGCATGATGTCCCTCTCCAAGAACCTGTCTCTCCTTACAACATGTCCAAAGTATGTCAGACGAAGCCCCAGAATCCTTGCCTCCAAGGAGCAGCCTGGTTTTACCCTCTTTTCAATGAATCTGTTTGTTTTCTTGGCAGTCCATGGTACATTTAATACTTTTCTCCAGCACCATAGCTCAAAGGCGTCAACTCCTCTTCTATCCTCCCTAGTCATTGTCCAACTCTCTGATAAATAACAAGTGATTGCAAACACCATGGCCTGTATCGGATGCACCTTAGTCTCCAGAGAGACACTGTTGCTTTGAAAATGTGTTAGAGAGTCCCGCATTGAGTCCGTTCTGACTCAGTGACACATATGTCCTTTTGATTTCGTGGCTGGTGTTAGCATGGTCATTGATTTTGGATTCAAGGAAAAGAAAATATTTTGTATTTCAATCTTTTCTCCATCTACAATGAAATAGATTGACACAATGATTATCACAATGAGTTTAGCATGATAGAAATTGTAAGGCTGGTGTCGGACAGGGCAAAGTTAATATCTGCTATTCTAGAATCACTATGAGTCATAAAAGCTTCCATGGCACTCAACAAGATCAATAGCAATAGAATGTTTGAATACAATGTTGACTGCTTCATCTTATACATTTATTCCTACAAGCTCCTTGATTACACCCATCATCTCTTTTTGTTGCAATATCTCCCATGGAGCGTTCAATACCTAACATTCCAAATGTTCAAATCCCTACCTTGTTCTGCTTCAGTGTTCTCTCTAGTTCTTAATAGAAATTTCTGATTCCATAAAGATTATTACTTATAAGAAACTGCAGCTCCCAACACAGTATGCCAAGTATTTTGTTTTGTAACGTCTCCCAGCACTCAGAAACACTTCAACTTTTCCTAAAAATGGGCAACATGGAAAGATCATTGCCTTTAGAGCTGAGCAGTCATTCAAGTCAGAGGTAGAAGTCTTAAATGTCAACTTCCATTACAGAAGAATTGAATGTGACCTTGAGAAAACTTGTGCAACCCTCTAGATCTGTTTCTTCATCTATAAACAGTATAGTAACATTTGTCTACCCATGGACCTGTAAATACCTAACAAGACAAAGAAAACAATCATTTACTCTTGCATGGAAATGAAATAACAGTATGACATGTAATTGGGAAAAAAATCTGCTGTCAGGGACTTCTCCAAAGTTGTTTGTTGTTATTGTTATGTGCCGTCGAGTCATTTGCGACTTATAGCGACCCTATGTACAACAGCCCTAAACTGTGCTCTAGCCTGTGCCAATCTCACTGCCTCTGACACACTCATCCTGATTACCCCAGTCACTGAATCAATCTACCACACAGAGGATCTTCCCCTC
>NW_006399785.1:14349358-14364846 GCF_000299155.1 Elephantulus edwardii | reverse complement strand
GTGAAATTTATCTGTCTTTGCCTCCAAGGAGCACTCTGGTTGCAACTTCTTTCAGATATATCTGTTTGTTCTTTGGGCAGTCCATGAAATACTCAGTACTCTTCTCCAACACTATTGTTCAAAGGCATCATTTTTTTTCTGTCATCCTTATGCATTGTCCACTTCTCAGATGCATAGCAGGTGATTGAAAAGACTATGGTCTAGGTCAAGTGCACCTTAGTCTTCAAACTAACATCATTGTTTCTCAGTAATTTGGAGGAGTTCGTGACTATAGACTTTCCCAGTGCATTATTTCTCCTTATCTTCTGATTACTGGTACCAAAAGTCTTGATTATGGATCCAACTAATGTGACAGTTTCACCTTTTTATCCATCTCTTATTATGTCAGCATTTGACTAGAAGGAGCCATTTCTTGAAAATAGATCAGGCTTGGAAAGGTTGAAGGTCAGCAAAAGAGAGGAAGACCCTCAATGAAGTGGTATGATACAATGGGTGCAGCAATGGACTTGAGTGTGTCAGAGATGATGAGGAAGACATACAACAAAGCAGAGTCAAGATCTGTTGCTTCTGGAGTCACTGTGAGTCAGACTCAACTCAATGGCATGTAAGAACAACAAACAGATATGAGAGATAGAATGATAGGTAAGTCTTTACAATACAAAGCAAGGCATATTGATAAAATACAGAATGTGGAAACAAAGTACTACCTACCTTCTCAGATTACTCCATCTGCTTGGAAGTGGATCCTGACTATTGAGAAGGTGCTTTAGTCTTGGTTTAATGTAGGTGAGTTCAGTTCTTTAAATAAACGTGTACTGAACAGACATAATGTGCTGGACGTGAGCTGTGTCCTACGGTACAAAGACGTCCCAGGTGTGTTCTTCAGTGTAAAGAACTCACACTATTGCTGTTTTCTTACACACTTTTCTGCTTCCATCTCATCTATACTCCTCTGTGCTCTCTCCACTATTCTTACTGCCCTCTACAGCAATCACTACGCTGGATGATATAACTTGAAAGACTCTTCGACCTTAGGAAGATTTTGGGGCTTTTGAAAATCATTCATTCTAGTCGTGTTTGGTGGCTGAGTCATCGTCTATGAATATACATTGAAAACTAAAGGAAAGTACATTATTTTAATCATTCAACCAGATAAATTCGAGCAAAAAAGGAGAATAGCCTTTTCCAAGTAAAAGAAGGACTAAGCAAGAATTTACAGAGTAGCTCGTGATAAAAATGATGATTTACTACTGTCCTTACAATCCGCTCAGGAATCTGTCTCCGTTTTACACAAGGATGCATTTTTCTCTCAAATTATGAGCTACAAGGGGACTAAATACGATCTCCTTTTTGTATCCATTCATCTTCTAACTCTAGCACTAGCTCTCAAACACTGACACTTCTCTCATTAAATGTACCTGGAGGTGACAATCACCTCCTTTACCACTGAGTGGGATTCCTGTGACTCTTAAACACCATATTAGAGAGTCCAGATATTGCAAATCTACTTGATTCAATTAGGAACATTTTTAGACCTCTTGAGGATGGCTTTTTTTAGCTATGTATTTAGAGGAAATATTTGAAATCACGTGGAATAGAATGAAAGAGTTAATGGATACGTGTGTGTGAAAGCTGGAGAGAAATGAAGTATTTACAGGAGGCCTAGTGGTAAAAAGCTGAGCTGCAATCCCAAAGGTGTGCAGTTCGAATCCACCAGCTGCTCCCCAGGAGAAGGATGGGCAATCTCCTCCTGTGTGACTTACTGCCTCTGAAAACCTGCTGAGGCATCAGCTAGGGGTCAGTTTTGACTTGATGTTATTCAACAACAGCAATGGTTATAAACAATGGTACAGTGATAATTTTTACTACTGTGATATAGAGAACTCTCTGGTGTCCTAATTGATAGATATGTGTGCTGTCAACTCGGAGGGGGTGGCACTCTGAAGTTCAAATCCACCAGCAACTCCTCAAGAGAAAGGCAGACAAGCTCCTGTGAGGTTTACAATCTTCTAAAGATTGCTGGTGCGTCAGCTATGATCCAGTTTTGACTCAATGCTCAGTTGAACTGAGAGTTGTACAACTGAGTTGTACAATGGGGTAATCTATTTATTAGAAAACTTTTCATACAATTTAGAAAATATCTTAAAACCTGGCTTGCTGTACATAGTGATAATAATAGTAACAATAACAGTAATTATAACTGCAAATACCAGGAGATATTTCTGAAGTCTCTGAATGAGAACTGCGTGCTTATTAAGTATACAAAAGAGGAAGACCTTCAATGAGGTATATTGACACAGTGACTGCAGTAAATGGGCTTAAAGATAGCAATGACTGAGGATGTCCTGCATCTGGACAGTGATTTCTTCCTCGTGTTTTGTTTTTCTCTGTGTGTTTGGGTTGTTTTGTTTTTTGTTTTTGTTTTTGTTTTCTTAGGGTCAAAATAAGCAGGAACGGAGTCTGTGGCACCTCATAACAGCAACATGCACAAAACAGTATAATGGAAGCTTTGAGTATATGTTTCTACGTGGCCTGCTGGCGAGAAACTGTGTTGTCAATCCAAAGGCATGTTGTTTGAACACCAGCTTCTCTGTGGGGGAAAGATGGGAAATCTCCTTCCATGTGATTTACTGCCTCTGAAAATATCAGACGAGGTCTATGTGTAAAGTCATTGTGTTTGTTTTAAAAAACGTATTTGTGATGAATAAATGAGCACCTACACACACACACACATACACACACACACACACATCATTGAGCCAAAGTGGCAGAAATCAGGTGAGATTTTTCGAGGAATCAG
This sequence comes from Elephantulus edwardii, assembly GCF_000299155.1. Taxonomy (NCBI): domain Eukaryota; kingdom Metazoa; phylum Chordata; class Mammalia; order Macroscelidea; family Macroscelididae; genus Elephantulus; species Elephantulus edwardii. Next base: position 14,362,046 of record NW_006399785.1, on the reverse strand, counting down.
ACTTTTTATTCTTGATTCCACATGAGAAGCAATAACTTTAGTTTGCTATGTCACATTGAGGCTTCCTCTTAAATCTTTTACTTGTCCTTTAGACTAACTCTTGTCAGTTTATACTGATAAAAATAATTCTTCGAAAGAGCTCTCTGCTTAAAACAGATGAAAAATGGCTACTTTGAGAAGTGTTGTTGGAGGCATGTACTGAATATTCCAGTGACTGCCGAAAGAACCAACAAGTATGTCTTGGAGAAAGTGTGACTCTGTTGCTCAGCGGCAAGGAGGGTGAAACATCATCTCACGCGTTTTGGACGTGCTGTTCAGAAGAGTTAGGCCTTGGAAATAGACATTATGTGTGGAAGGTGGGATCGTCAGCAAAAGACAGAAATACTCTCAACAATTTGGATTGACACAGTGACTGTAGCAATGGGCTCACACACATAAAGGATAATGGGGATGGCACAGGATCCGGTGAGTTTCAGATCCATAGCTCCTAGTTATGAGTTGCGATCAACTTAGGGTAACCTAGAACAATCTACTTGTAGTCAACTTGAGGATGCCTAGAACAGCAACATGATTCCTAGGCTACCTAGGACAACAACAAGAAGACAAATGTATTACTTGGGCTAACTAATGATAATTTCATGGGACAATTTCAGTTCAAACTTTTTTTTAATTCATTTTAATGAAAGTTTACAGATACTTTGGATTTCCATTTATTCGTTGTTGTATTTTTCTCCCTGCCCAATCTCTTCCCCAGCATTCTCTTCTCTTTGAAAAGTAAAAGAAAAATTCTTTCATTGTTATACAATCCCTCCCCCAGGTCCACTCCACAGCCTTTGTTCTGAACTCCTATCATGACAATAATACCTAATCATTTATCTCTTTTAAACAGTTCTCTCCCTCATCTGTTTCAATGCAGTCTACATAATTTATTCCATCTTTCTCAGTCTCCCCCCAACCTTGATGTCAGTCCCATTTTACAATAGTGGCACTACGCTTTTTCTTTTTTTTAAAAAAATGATCATTAGATAAAGCAATCTAATGTTGCTATAGTTGTTTAACCAGTTACAATAGACTTAGTTATTCAGATTTCTGTATAGATTTTAAGTTCTGTTTTACAGTTTTTGTCCTTTTGATCAAGGTCTATCTCTTGACCCCATGATGTTAACAGTGTAGCACAGTAGTTGTGAGACTCCAATTTCTTCTACTGTTATGGTAATTGAGATAGTGGTTTCTTGACTTTATTTATTTCTCCAATTTTTGTCTCTTTTTATGTTTTCTCTAACATTTCAGCTGATAGAGACCAATGATTTTATCTTGAAAGGTTACCTCAAATGTGCCTCTCTATCTCTGTTGTATTTCTGAAACAAGGGCCCTTTTGAAATCTGCAGACAGTCCTTGTCCAGGAGTAGAAGCAGAAGGGACAGTTGTTACTCTGTAGGGAAGTCCTCACCTGTAGTGAAGAGACATAGAAGAATAAATGTCTCAGGTTCTCATCATTCACAGGGTTAATTGTGATGCACATTTTCTAAGAATTCCACAGAAGGTTCCTGGGAGGCTGCTTCCCTGTGGCTCCCTGCAGTAATCAACTATACACTCTTCATTGTGCGTCTTACGTCTCACTGCCCGTGTTTTTTCGTTCTGCTTCCTGAGATCCAAATCAATACCTCCTCTCCAACCATTATCTCAGGCTCTGCAGACAAAACCATAGACCAGAAGCGAACATCATGCTTGGTAAAGTATTAGTCATTATGAGGTGTTGTGGAGTCACTTCCTACTTGAAGCAACCTTATATGCAACCAAATTAGACACTGCTCACTACTGTATCATTGTCACAAATATATGTTGGAATCAGTTGTTCAAACTCCTGTGCCAAAGTGATATTGTTGCTGATTGTCTTCGAGTTGAGCATGACTCATAGCGACCCTATAAGCAAAAGGCCTGAAGCTCCTTTGTAACTATCGACATTTATCAAAGTTCATCGCGTTTCTGGAGGCATGTTGTTTAGGAAGTGAATATCACTCCTGCTTCCAAAGTGCTAATCAATGAAAATGAAGACCTTCCTGAGATAAGGTGACACAGTGGCTACAGAAATATTCTTAACTATCTATGGAGAGGATAGAGGAAGATCTGATAATGTGTCTTTGTTATATTCGTACTTGCTGTGAATCTGACCTTTCTTGATTATACTTGACCACAATAAAGATGAAGACACTGATCTTTTGGTCCCTTCTATTTCTAATCATCTTACATTAAATTTCAGCTAAAGTAAAAAAAAAACAAAAAACCCATGCTCTCTTTGCTATGTTGGGGGCATTGGATCAGTGCTAGGCCTGAAAAACTTTTCATACTAGATTAGAAGGCAGTCATGGAAATAGATCTCTCTAGACCACTCCTCTTCTCAGCCCATCTTTGCCCGTCTATAGTTTTGTTTATTGAATTTCTGGCCATGCTTCCTCAGCACCATCACCCTCCTTCCACAATGGTACTGACTTCCAGCCAAGATGTCCCCCTTCATGGTATTTCTGGGCTTGGGTGCTGGTACAATAACAGCTGTGAAGAATGCTCTGTCCTATAATGGTCAGAGATTAGTTTAATCCATGGCCAAGAAGTGGCTTTCTACGAAGCCCATTGCGAAAACATAGATTTTAACCTTTTAAGTTTCTCTGGAGGCAGATTTTGGTTGGTAGTGGGCAGTGATGGAGGAGAAGCAGAAATGAGACTTCCCTAGGGAGATGTATTCTCTTTCAGTTCCCCGTCTACTTCTGTCAATCTCTGAAAACACTGCCTCGAGTGCTCCAAGCTTGGCTTTGTTTCCCAGGTAAACGTGGTGACACTAGAGCTTATCCTACAGTAGCAGTTAGATCATGCTTTCCTCCATGAAGTTTCTATGTAAGAGTATCGTACTGCCGGGGTCCTAGCCTCTCCAAGGCAACAAATTTCAGAAGAGGCTGTGCAGGATGCTGTACTGAATTAGATAACTTGGCTTAAGAATCGAGGGCATAAAGGTCACTGAAATAATTTAGGTCACTGAAATAATATCCACTTGCCTGGAGTTCTCATATGGTGAGTATGAGGAAGTCTGATAGTCACCCAGAAGATTTTTATATATTTTGGTGCTCTCTGATTACTCTCTTTAAAAGATGTTGCTGTGTGACCTCAAGCCAGAACTGACTTATAGCTGACCCTCTTGTGCGTTTTCAGAAGCTGTAAGTTGCACAGGAAGTGATTGTCCATCTCTCTTCCAAGGAGCAGCTAATGTCAAACCATGAGCCTTTGGGTTGATAGTGTAACCCCTTACCCAGTAAGTCACTAGAGTTGCATCTTTGGAAGATAGGAGGTGAGCTAGTCTAGAATAGGGATATTTGAGCCCGGTATCTTGTTAATTTTAGATATAACGGAGCTTCTGCTGGCTCACAGAGTGATCCATCCTCCAGAGTAAGTATCAGCTGTAATGATTACAAGGATATGTGGGCAAGTGACTCAACATCTAAGCTTCTACTTCTTCATCTGAAACAGCACGGCAGCATACTTATCCTGTATGGCCACAGGAGCAACTGATGAGAAAGCTCACTCTATATGGTGGCTTAAGGATTCAGTGGTAGCTGGCTTTTTTTCCTGGCCAATGTACCTCATGGATTGCCCCTGCCCGTGGGGTTTTTCAATGTGACCTAAGGAGGAGGAGTGGGGATTAAGGAGGGACAAGAGACTCGAGAAATGGAGGCAAAACAGGTTCTGATCAAGCCTCCGATTTATTGAACTTTTTCACAGGCTTATATAGGGAACTGTCTAGGTCTCTAACGTAGGCTGCTACAGAAACCCAGCCCCAGGATATCAGTTTATTGAATTACAAACACTGATCTAGTGGTAAGCAGTTTCCCAGAGATGGGCGGGGCAGCCGCTGTGTGTCAGAAATGAGTATGTAAAATGAGGTCACAGACAGAAATTGTTGCTCATGCCAGAGCCAAGACCCGCTTAGGGTGGCGTCCCACAATGGACAGATGCCATCATCTGATGGTGGAGGCTTGTTTGTTACTGGCACGCTGTACAATTTCCAGCGATGTTTGTAAACTAAGACCAACTACCAACAATGATGACCTGCTTCTGAAAAGCATCCGGTGAAAGCACTTTGGATCACAGTGGCGCGATCTGCAGTCCATGGTAGATATGGCATAGAGCCAGGCAGCATCCTGATCCACTGCACATGGTGTTGCCATTTGTAGAGAAAAAGCTTGACCACGGCTACCAATCACATCAAAAGCAGTGTGAACAGAATGGCTGTCTCACCTTCCTAACTCTCCCTTTCCTACCTGTAGCGCAACAGTCTCTCTTCTGTGCTCCTCTGTTTCTTCACAGTGTGACTGGAACTCCACGTTTTCATCTCCACTCTCACTTGTTGTCACAAACAGAAAGAATCAAGTCATTGTAGCCACTCTGATTCTTTAATTCCCCATGTAAAATAGAATTAAAATATCAGCATTAATTTTATTGATGAAGCTCAAAGACCATTACGCCTCAACAAAAAACCCAAATAAATAACAACAAAAAAATACCAAAACACAGCTCGCAACTGGTCCAATAAACAGCATCATGATAGATATAGAAAGTATTGAAGTGTCAAGGATTCATTTTACTTGACCCCACAATCACACCCACAGAACCAGCAGTCAAGAAATCAAACAACAAATTGCAATGAACAAATTTGTCTACAAACCTCACTAAAGTGCTAAGGAAGGATGTCACTACAAAGTCTAAGCTGTACCTGACCCAAAATGTGGTATTTAAAATTGTTTGTTGTTGTTTTTGTTTGTCATGGAGTTGGAACCAACTCATAGCTGTCCTTCCAGAGAGATTCTCAAAGGCAATAAATCACAAAGGAGAAGATTTTCCATCTTTCTCCCTCAGATTGGTTTTGATTTGGGATTTGTGACTGCAGGACAACTTCTTACTAGGGCACTAGAGCTCCTTTTTAAAAAAAAAATTTGTATATAATTTCTTCAGAGTCTGTTCTTCTTGTTAATGATAATTATAGCATTGGTCACACAACAAAAGCTTAGTTCTTACTATTAAATTTCAAAATTGTGTTCATTTAATCAAATATGATCAGACACTTTGAAACTATTCTAGTTTATTTACAAAATTTGAATACATTGGTTTTTTTGTTTGTTTTTTTCAGACAACACGTTTATTCATTGTTATTATTATAAATTTTAACGAAAATTTACAGAGACTTTGGATTTCCCTTCATTTATTGTTACACTTTTCTCCCCCTCTCCAGTTCGCTCTTCTCTTTGAAAACCAAAAGAGAAATTCTTTCACTGTTATATGATCCCTCCCCTCAGGTCCACTCCACTATACAGCCTTTGTTCTGGACTCCTATCATGACGATAATACCTAATCACATATCTCTTTCAATTGCTTACTAAATCAATTACAGTTGGTTGATGAAACAGGAAGATAAAAAAAAGAAGTGAGGCCTTTGAGTTGCAGTATTCACAAAGACTATTTCATATGCCATGGTCTTCCAAAATAACAACAACAACAACAAATCTGTCTAGGAAGAAGCAACACTAGACGTTCCTCAGAAGCAAGGATGGTGAGATTTCTGTCCTATACTATGGGTGCATTTTCATTGGGGTGGTTTAAGCAGAAAGACAATGTGTTTACAAAAGGAGATGATCAATGAAAAAAGAGAAAGATTTTTAAGAAGACAGATAGACACAGTGATCGCTACTGTGGATTTATTTTTTTTTTTTTTAACACTACCAAGATTATGAAGCTGCCAGAGGATTGGGCGAGGTTCCATATTGTTGACATAACATCACTACCGGTTGGAGGCAACTTGACTGCAGCTAGCAAAAACAACCTTAATGAATTGGGTTGTTTTCTTTTTACTTTTACCATCTCAGTTATACAATGTGTGTAGATCCATTGCCTTAGTAGTAAGGACTTGTGCTGACAACTCAAAGGCATTCAGTTTCACTTAAACTCATAGCTGCTTTACCAGAGAAAGATGGACGGTTTCCTCCTGGACATTACATTGTCTCTGAAAACTTACTGGAGGGTCAGCATAACAATAAATATAAATTGGGAGGTTACCTAAGTTTTTGCTATATAGGTAAAGAAGGCACTGGTGGCCTAACGGCAAGAAGCTGTGCTGCAATCTCGAAGCCAGGCAGTTCAAATCCACCAGTTGCTCTGTAGATGAAGGATGGACAATTTCCTCCTGTGCAATTAACTGCCTCTGAAAACCTAAGGGAGGATCAGGAATGGGCTGGTTCCTACTCAATGGTATACAACAATAACATCAGCAGGTAAAGAAATTTACCAACAGATTATCAAAAGAACCAAGGGCATTTCCCACGTTGTAGGTGTAATGTTGACAGTGAATTGTTGTTGTTCTGTGCCATTGAGTCACTTGCAACTCATAACAACCCTATGTATAAGAGCCCTAAACCCTGCTTTATCCTGTACCAACCTCGCTGTCTCAGACACACCAACTCCCATTACCCCAATCACTGAGTCAATCCATCTCATCAACGGTTTTCATCTCTTGTGCTGTCCCTTCACCCTCCCAAACATGATGCCCCTCTCCAAAGACTAGTCATGCCCAAAGTATGTCAAAGGAAGCTTCAGAATCCTTGTCTCCAAGGAATAGCCCAGTTTCACCCTCCAGGACAAACCTGTTTGTTCTCCTTGCAGTCCATGGTATATTCAACACCCTTCTCCAGCACCACAGCTCAAAAGCATCAATTCTCTTTCTATCATTCCTAGTCACTGTCCAGTTATCTGATGCATCGCACACAATTGTGAAGACTATGGCTTGGATCAGGAGCACCTTAGTCTCCAGCCTGTCATTGTAGCTCTTCAGTACTCTGGAGAGGTCCCTGACTGCTGACTTTCCCAGTACAATTTGTCTCTTGATTTCCTGGATGCTGGCACCAACAGTGTTGATTGTGGAACCAAGAAAACTAAAACTGTTCTCTTCACCATCCATAATGATGCTGTCAATTGGTCGAGTGGTGAGAATCTTTGTTTTCTTGAGGTTGAGCTTTAATCCATATTGAATGCTGCAGTCCTTGACCTTCTGCTTCAGGTCCTCCTCAGTTTCAGCAAGCAAGGTTGTATCATATGCATAACGCAGGTTGCTGATAAATCTTCCACCAATCCTGATGCCATAGTCCTCCTAGTACTGCCCAGTGCCCCAGATGATCTGTTCTCCATACAGATTGAAAGGTAGAGACAGAATACATCCCTGGTGGGCACCTTTTCTGATTTTGAACCTGCAGGGTCCCCTTGCTCTGCTCTGATGACTACCTCTTGGTTCAAGTATGGGTTTTGCATAAGAACAATCAAATATTCAGGAATGAATTAGGGATAGGAATTGAGTGAAGAGATAACTTTATTTTTATTGAAGAGCAACTGGTATTTTATGTTTGAGCCTTTGATCTGAGTAAAATAGGACAAAACTTGAAAGAAAAGGAAGTTTCTTCTTCATCAAAACGTTTTCAAGTGATTTCTATTCCTCCTTTCTCCCTTTCCTTTTTAAACAGTTACATATTTATAGAGTCCCCACTGGATAATTGCAATAGCTGTATTGTATTTATCTCTATTCTTCCTTTGTTGATGATTCCTTGTCCTGGTCCTTGGAGAAGAACGTCTCTATGACTGACTTTAATGGGGTGGTGGACTGGGGGTGAAGAAATACGGACTTGAAGATTCAGGGAGATAAAGTATTAGATCAGTAGTAGTTATATAAAACACAACATACAGAAATAATTATATAAAACAAAATGTACATGAATGAATGCATAAAAGTGAATAATTGTTGCTGGTTTTGAATGCTCTCATAGCTGGCCCTGCAGCAGAGTTTCAGAGGCAATATAATTGTGCAGGAGGAGTTTGTCCATCGGTCTCTCTTTGAGCAGTTGGTGGATTCAAACCCTGAGCCTTTGGAATGGCAATGCTCCTCCTTACCACTAGGCCATTGGTGAATGGTGATACAAAGAAAGAATAAATCTGAAGAAAATCAGAAAAATAGCATATTCAAGAAAAGAGGGATAAGCTTCTAGGTCTTGAAAAATATTACAATTGTGATAAAAACTCAGGAGGCTAAATAACTCCATACTCAATCACAAACTCTGGTCCATAATTGTTAACTGGGATTGAAGAAAGGCTGGAAATTCTAGAGAGGAGAGGAGAGGAGGGGAGGGGAGTGGAGTGGAGGGGAGGGGAGAGAAATTGTTTCCTGGAATTTCAAGAGAATGCAACAAAGAAATTGCATCAGGTATCAGGATTAAAGGAGAGAAATTTTATCTGCTAGCAAATGCAGAGCAACAAAATGAAAAAGAACATCAGTTAAGGAAAATCTCTGCTGCTTCCCAAGGGGACAGCTCAAGATAAATCAAGTCTGGGGCAGGAGTTCACTCTGGAGTTCTTAAAGGTCCAGGAATTGGCATATCCTGCTGCTTCTTTTTGCAGAAGCCAAATAAACCCCAAAGGTCTCTGCATAAAATCCAGGGAACCTAAGAGAAGCAAAGGAGGAAAACAAATGATGTCTTTATTTTCTCCCATTTATAATGAAACATCATTGTTCCCATCAATTATGACTATGGACCACAACCACCAGGAAAATATTGGAAGATGTGGCTTGGTCCCTAATGTCAGTCAGATATTTTCATTATATTGAAATTATTTCAGAAATTGCAAAGTATTAAAATTGCTAGAAGTCTTATATACTCACCATTAGCTTTGTTTATTTATGAAAGAAATCCATGTGCATCAAGATTTTTGTTTGTTAAGGTGACTTTTTCAGTGTTTTTATTTTGTTTTGGGGTACAGTTAGGTACTGCATAATGTCAACTAAGGCATAATGTTCTCTATGTGTGTGACCTCATGAAAGTATTGCTGTGGTTATGTGCCGTCAAATCACTTGTGACTCATAGCAACCATATGCATATCAGCTCTGAAGCCTGCTCTAGCTTGAAGGAACCTGATTGTCTCTGACACACCTACCTCCATTATTCCAGTCACTGAGTCAATCCATCTCATCCAGGGCCTTCCTCTCCTCTTCTGTGCCTCCACCCTTTCAACCATGACATCCCTCTCCAAGGACCAGTTTCTCCTTGCAACATGCCCAAAGTATGTCAGACAAAGCTTCAGAATCCTTGTCTCTAAGAAGCAGCGGGTTTCACCCTCTCCGGGATGAACCTAGAAGTCCATGGTATATATTCAATACTTTTTTCCAGCACCGCACCACAATTAAAAGGCATCAATTCTCCTTTCATCATCTCTAGTCATTGTCCAGCTCTCAAACCTAGCAGTCCATGGAATATCCAATACTCTTTCCCAGCACCACAACTCAAAGGCATCAACTAACCTTCTATCATCTCTAATCATTTTCCAGCTCTCTGAAACAAAAGACATAATTGTGAAAAGCATGGCCTGGATCAGGTTCACCTTAGTTTCCAGACTGATATGTTTGCTCTTCAATAATCTGGAAAGGTCCCCAACAGCAGATTTTCCTCAATGGCTGATGGTACCGAGTGTAAACTGAAGCTGTTAGTAATCTCAGTCTCTTCACTGTCTGTCATGATGCTGCCAATCAGCCCATTGGTGAGAATCTTTGTTTTCTTGATGTTGAACATCAACAACATATATAAGTCTGTATGTGGATGTATATGTGTGTGTGTGTGTATTTGTTGTTGTTGCTGTTCATTGCTTTTTAGTCAAGCACAACTCATAGCAACCCTATGAACAAAAGACCTAAAGCCTTTCTACAACTATCGACATTTATCAAAGTTCATAGAGTTTCCAGAGGCATGCTACTTACGAAGTAGATGCCACTCCTGCTTCCAAATATGTTTTAAACTTGGAGTTCCACCATCACTGCCCACATGAGTTAACTATTATGGCATTTGGCACCCCAGTGGCACAAGGTCCAGCATCACAGCAACCTCTGGTTACCTCACTACGCAAATTGATAGAAGAGTGCTGTACCACTCTGTATAGCTTAGGCATAATAAATGCCTATGATGCCGATTTATGTAGATTTTCTATGGTGGTTTGTACCTAAAATGTTTATCATATAAAAACATGTGCTTGGACTCATAGACATTATGCCCAATCTTCTGTATTCTATCTCTTTAATGTTATAGTTTTGTCTACTTGATATTCTTTTAAAACTATTACCACTAAGTGCATCATGACTCTCAATCACAGAAAAACCAGTGCTAGTGAAAGTGGCAGCTAGAGAGACAAAGCAGCACCCCCTTGGGAGTCAAACAAAAGGGTATGAAGCCACAGGAAAGAGGAAAATCAGTGACTACTATCACTCACAATGCGGGCTTGTCACACCCCACAATCATGCTTATCCTCACAAACAAAGACAGATTTCTCTAAGCTGCTAAAGGATTAACCCCATTGAAAGCCAAAAGTCTAATGAAAATGAAGAGTGACCTCCATCAGATATGGAGAAATTGCTAGTGACATGGATTGAGGGACAAACACAAAAGCAAATCCCTTTCAGGACTTGTTGATCACTGCTAAGACACATAGCTTGTTCAAGACGCTTAAACAAAAGGCAAGATCCAATTACAACACTGCGCTTGCACAAGACCCAAATCATATACCATCCTATTTCTCATAAACGATAAACAATGCATGGCTGTGCTTTAATAACTATAGTTTAGTTCTTTGATTAGTTTGTAAACCTTCCTATTATATTTAACGTAGCAAATGAAGGTACTCTTGGAAAGCGTCCAAAATCTTAATTAAAGGCGATCATGATATTAAAAAGTGAATAATTCTTACTCCAATTTCTGCTAGGCACCCTGAGAAATGTCCATAGAGACTCCTAGAGGCAGAGTGTAATAAGTCAGATATCCTTGACTGCAAGAAATAGAAAACTGTAATCTAAATTCCATGATGGATGGAGAAGAGATTGAGGTTCTTAACAGCTACAGTTTGTTCAGCTCCACAGTCAACACCAGCAGTCAGCAAATCAAAAGATGAATTACATTAAGTAAATCTGCTGTCAGGGACCTTTCCAGAATGCTGAATAAGTAATGATGTCTAGACTAAGTCTAGGGACTAAGGTGAGCTTGAGCCGGTCCATGATCCTCATAATTACTTGCTATGTCTCAGAGAGCTAGACAACGACTAAAGGTGAAAGAAGAATTGATGCCTTCCTGTGCTGGAGAAGAGTCTTGACTATACCGTGGTCTGTCAAGAAAACAAATAGGTCTGTCTTAGAAAGACTAAAACCAAGTTTTTCCTTGGAGGTTAGGATTTTGAAGCTCTGTCTCATGTATTTTGGGCATGTGGCTAGGAGTGACTGGTCCTTGGAGAAGGACATCATGATAGGAAGGGCGGAGGGAAAGAGAAACAGAGGAAGATCCCAGATGAGATCGATTAATACAGTGACTAGGGCAATGGGGGTAAGTATATCAGAGTCAGTGAGACTGGCTCAGGACAGGGCAGGCTTCAGAGCTGTTGTACAAAGGGTCGCTATGTGTTGCATGCGATTCAATGGCATACAACAAGAAGAAGCAATTTAAACAACAAGGTTGTTGTTGTTGTTACATGCCATCGAGTCGCGACTCATAGCGACCCTATGTACAACAGACCTAAACCCTACTCTATCCTGTGCCAATAGCACTGCCTCTGACACTCCCATCCCGATTACCGCAGTCACTTAATCAATCCACCTCATAGAGGGCCTTCCCTTCCTGTGCTGTCCCTCCACCCTACAAAGCATTATGTCCCTCTCCAAGGACCAATCCCTCCTTACGACATGTCCAAAGTATGTCAGACGAAGCCCCAGAATCCTTGCCTCCAAGGAGCAGCCCTGTTTAACCCTCTCCAGGATGAATCTCTTTGTTTTCTTGGCAGTCCATGGTACATTCAATACTCTTCTCCAGCACCATAGCTCAAAGGCATCAATTCTCCAAATTTAGTACCCCAACTATGGTTGGATGAGTTCAACAGGTCAGTCATGACATAAATTACCTCGCTTTGATTAGCTTCACTACTCTGTTATCCATATGGCCCATTGGACCACAGGTAGTTTCTTTCTGGGCATGGCATGAGTGTCCGGGCAGTTGAGGCTGCTTTGTTTACATCAAGTGAGAGAGGAAAACTTTTCCAAATGCCATGTCTCACGAGAGAGGAAAAATTATCTCTAATAGTAAATGCATGTCTGACAAACTCATTACATTTTCAAATGCTTCATAATTATGTGAGAGTAGAACAATGAATGAGGAAGATCGAAGGAGAATATGCATTTCAAATTGTGTTGATAAAGAAAGCACCATGATCTGCCACAAGAACAAGCAAAATTGTCTTAGAGGAAGTGTGTCCATAGTGCCCCTTGAAGGCAAAGATGGTGAGATTTTTGTCTCACACTGGACATGTTACTATAATGAGCCAGTGCCTTCAGAATGCCCTCATGCTTGCAAAAGTGGACGGTCACTGAAAAACAGAAAGACTGTCTATGAGATTGATTGACAAATGGGCTCTAACAGTGGATTTAGATTAGCCACTATTAAGGCTATCTCAGTATGAGAAGGGAGAGTGGCATATTAGTGTAAACCTCTGCTGTGTGTAACACTTATTGATAAGGACTGAAAATAACTACAGGTAAAATCATATTTCCTCAAGATAAATGTTTGATTTCACATGCAAGCAAGAT
>NW_006399785.1:14337899-14348123 GCF_000299155.1 Elephantulus edwardii | reverse complement strand
ATAACAACAACAACAAATGTTTGAGAAACTCTGATAAACTCAAGAAAGAAATTCCACTGTAAGACATATTGGAACCCCTGGTTTCAGCAGATGACCATGAAATTGATTTGTATTTTTAAAATCACAATGACATTTTGGAATCTTCTTCCTCTGTTCTTACAGGCTAGGGTATTAAAGACTATTAAAGAGAGAACCTATGAGGAGATGACTCCTAGAGTGTGGATTCCAGGATACTACTGGGGAAAGCAATTTCTCTGTATATACATATATTTAGAAAGGTCACTACTGTTGACTTCCATCCAATGGGCACTGACAGACTTATAAGGACACCATGTACAACAGAATATAATTTTACTCAGTCTTATTTGAGTTTCACAATTGGTGGGATGCTTGAGTCCATTTTTGTAATCACTAGGGGCCAAAGATCAAGGAATATTGCCTTCAATATGGATTGAATCTCAATGTCAAGAAAACAAAGATTCTTACCACTGGACCGATAGGCAGCATCATGATGGATGGAAAGAAGATTGAAATTGTCAACAGCTTCATCTTGCTTGGATCCACAATTGATACCCTTGGTAGCAGCAGTCAGGAAATAAGGAGACACATTACGCTAAGAAAATCTGCAGTTAGGGACCTCTCGAAATTTTTGAGGAGTAATGATGTCAGTTTGACGACTAAGGTGCATCTGATTGAGGCCATAGTCTTTCTGATTACTTGCTATGCATATGAGAGCTGGACAATGAAGAAGGACGACAGAAAAAGAATTGACACCTTTGAGCTGTGATGTTGGAGAAGAGTACTGAACATCTCATGGAAGGGCAAGAGAATGAACAGATACATTTGGGGAGAGTGCAGCTGGAATGCTCTTTGGAGGCAAGAATGATGAGGTTTCACCTCACATATTTTGGGCATGTTTCTAGGAGAAGATACTCCTTGGAGTACATGATGCTGGGAAGGGGAGAGGGCCAGCAAAGAGGAAGACCTTCAACCAGGTGGAGTGACACAGTGACTGCTGCAATGGTCTTTTATGTGTCAGGAAGTGTGAGAATGGTGCAGGTCAGAATAGGGTTTGTTGTTGTTGTTATGTGCCGTCGAGTCGTTTCCGACTCATAGCGACCCTATGCACAACAGCCCTAAACCCTGCTCTATCCTGCGCCAACGGCACTGCCTCTGACACACCCATCCCGATTACCCCAGTCACCGAATCAATCCATCTCATAGAGGGTCTTCCCCTCCTGCGTTGTCCCTCAACCCTCCCAAGCATGATGTCCCTCTCCAAGGACCCGTCCCTCCTGGCAACATGTCCAAAGTATGTCAGACGAAGCCCCAGAATCCTTGCCTCCAAGGAGTAGTCTGGTTTAATCCTCTCCAAGATGAATCTGTTTGTTTTCCTGGCAGTCCATGATACATTCAGTACCCTTCTCCAGCACCACAGTTCAAAAGCATCCACTCTCCTTCTGTCCTCCCTAGTCATTGTCCAACTCTCTGATGCATAACAAGAGATTGCAAATACCATGGCCTGTATCAGGCATACCTTAGTCTCCAGAGAGACACTGTTGCTCCTGATTTTTTTTTTTAATAGGGTCGCTATGAGTCAAATTTGACTCCACAACACCACCTAACAACAACAATAGGCAGTCTCCCATGAAATTAACTGCCTCTGAAAAACACAGCAGAGGGTCAGCTATGGGTTGGTTTTAACTTGAAGGTACACAACAACAGTGTTTACTGAGTTTCTTTCAACCTAGAAGATTTATCTTCTGTAATTTGATCAGAGAAGCTGTGTTGTGATCTGCAGGGTTTTCATTGATTGATGTTTAGAATTAGATTCTCGAGCCTTACTTCATAGAAAAATCTTTCCTAATCTGAATATCCCATTCTAACCTATCCATCATGGTGAATACTCCTGATATTTGAAACAACACTGACATAGATTGCAACACCACAGTTACAGTCAAACCAACACAGTAAGATAAATCATTGACGGATGGTGATGGATAGCTTATTCATTACTTAGACCTAACTAGGAACTAATGGGTCCTTGCATGAGAAGATCTGATATACACTGTTATCAATACATTCTCCCATGTTCTTATTAGCATACTATCAACCCCCAGCCCAGCAACAGTGTTCTGTATATGGCCCTGCATCATGCTAGTGCACTTTGAAGTTCATTGCTAATGTACATTGGTGAAACTGTGGCTTTCTGATCACAGCTTCTAACCTTTGGTACTTAGGGTTTTATTCCAATCTGTTCTAGGGAAAACATTAGATTTTTTTTCTTGTCGTTGTTAGATGCCATAAAATTGATTATGACTCATAGTGACCCTCTGAATAGCAGATCTGAACCTTGTCCTGTCCTGTGCCATTCTCATCATCTCTGGCACACTTGAGCCTATTGTTGCAGTCCCTGTATCAATCCATCACAATCAGGGTCTTCCCTTCTCTTGCTGACTCTCTGTCTTTCCAAGAATAATGTCCCTTCATAAAAATAGCCTCTCCTAGCAACATGTCCAATGTATGAAAGATGAACTTTTGCCCTCCTTGCCTCCAAGGAGCATTCTCACTGCACTTTTTCCAATACGTATCTGCTTGTTCTTTTGGTATTCTAAGGTATATTCAGGATTCTTCTCAAAGACCACAACTCAATGGCACTTCTTCTGTCATAGTCAGTCATTGCCCAGCTCTCAGATGCATAAAAACTGATTGAAAATACAATGGCCTGGATCAGGTGTACCTCAGTCTTCAAACTAACATATCTTTTCAGAGTATTTTAGAGAGGCCCCTGACTGCAAAATTCTCCCATGAAAACATCTCTTGATCTTCTGACTTCAACTTCGAAGGATGGATCCAAGTAAGATGAAGCCACTGAAATGTTAATCTTTCCCCATCTAACATTACGTTGCTTATCAGACCAGTAGCGAGAACTTTTGTCTTCTTGATGTTGAGATGAAATCCATATTTAAGGCTTTAATTTCCTCTGCATCAAGTGTTTCAAGTCCTCCTCATTTTCAGTAAGCAAAGTTGTGTCATCCACGTAACTCAAGTTGTTGATTAGTCTTCCTCTTATCCTGATACCATATACTTGTTCATTGAGTTCAAATTTAGAAGTTTTTATTCAGCATACATATTGATTAGGTATGAGAAAAGGATACAACCCGCATATATATACACTTTCTCTGATCGTTAAACCATGCAGGGTTCCCTTGCTCTGTTTGGACTACAACTTCTTAGTGTATATATAGGTTTGATATGATCATAATAAAATGTTCTGGGATTTCCCATCCGTTTCAATGTTAGCCATAGTGTGTTATTGTCTACACAGTTAAATGCCTTTGCATAGTCAATACAGCACAAATAGACATTCTTCTGGTATTCTCTGTTTTCAGCGAGGATTCATCTATATCAACAATGATATCCCTGGTGCCACAAACTCTTCTAAACTCAACTTTAATTTCAGGAAATTCTGTCTGTTATAGCCATGTTTGGATGATGTTCATCAATATTTTGCTTGCATGTAATATGAACAGTGTTGTTTTGTTGCATATAATGTTAATTAATGTTGTTTTTGTTGGTATGTGCCATCGAGGGACCTGTAGCTCATAGTGATCCTACATATAATATTCCTGAACTCATACCTACCCTAATTCAATCTCACTGTCTCTAAAACACTTATCCACTTTACCCCAGTTATGGTACCAATCCATTTAATCCAAGGTCTTCCTCTTTTACGCTCTCTCCACTCTTCCAAGCATGATGTTCTTTCTATTCCAAGGACCGGTCCCTTCTTGCCACATGTCCAAAGTATGTAAAATGGAACTTCAGAATCCTTGCCTCCAAGGAGCAGCTTGGTTTCATGCTCTCCAGGACATAGCTGTTTGTTCTCTTGACAGCCAATGGTATGTTCAGTACTCTTCACCAGCATCACAACTCGGAGGCATCTATTCTTCTTCTTCTTAATGATATTGTTAGTTAATTTCCACATTCTCTTGGACCACTTTTGTGGAAATGGTACAACATGCGAATATCTTCCAATCAGTTAGCCAAGCAGCTATCCTTCAAATTTCTTGGCATGGACTGATGGGTATGTC
This sequence comes from Elephantulus edwardii, assembly GCF_000299155.1. NCBI lineage: Eukaryota > Metazoa > Chordata > Mammalia > Macroscelidea > Macroscelididae > Elephantulus > Elephantulus edwardii. Next base: position 14,344,029 of record NW_006399785.1, on the reverse strand, counting down.
TAGGGCTACATCTGTTAATTGAGACATAATTATTATCCCATCAATCTCTGGAGCTTTATCTTTTGCCAATGCCTTCAGTGGATCTTGAGCTACTTCCCTCATTACCATTGACCCTTGTTCATATGGAACTTCCTGATATTTTCCAGTTAATGGCTAACATGTTCATTTATGAAGCTCTGCAGAAGTTATTTGACTATGTTGTTGTTACGTGCTGTCAAGTTGTTGCCTTAGACTCATCCAATCCTAGGCACAATAACTCTGAACACTGTTGCATCCTGAGCCAGTCTCACTGTATTTGGCACATCTACCCCCATCGTCCAAGTAACTGTGTCAATCCATCTCATGCAGGATCTTCTTCTTTTACGCTGCCCCTCCACCCTTCCAAGCATGACGTCCTTCTCCAAAGACCGGTCCCTCTTGGCCACATACCCAAGCATGTAAGACAGAGCTTCAAAATCCTTGCCTCCAAGTAACAACTTGGTTTCACCCTCTCCAGGACAGAGCTTTTAGTTCTCATGGCAATCCATGGAATGTTCAATATTCTTCTCCAGAACTACAGCTGTCTAGTAAACAGAAAACAGGACATGGGGACAAAGAGTCATGAGAGTCTCTCTGAAAAGGACAGAGAGAGTGAGATTAGCACAGCCCCTCACCACCTCAGAGCAGAAAGGAGTGCAGCTCAGTGGTGTCTCTAGAGCCAGAGCAGCAACAAGAGGTTAATTTATTTGTGGTTGACTCACAGACTCACAGTTGTGTTTCTGAGAGTGGGATTTTCTAGGGAAGTAAGTTGGAAAGTGGGGGGGACAAAGAATATCTCACAATGCAAGTCCAGGTTTTAGTTCAAAAGTTACACATCACAATTCCTCAATTATTTCGGGCTCCATTTTCAGTTCAGCAACAAAAATTGAAGAAGCCTCTGGTTTCCTCAATCATCCAGAAAGATTTATTTCATAGCAATTATAAGTCAGCTCCATGAAGAACATTCAGCAAGAACAAGATTATCTTTAACTGTGGCCAGCACAAATTTAAGCAGCCTCAGGTAACTCCTTGCCACAGTTTCTCCACCGCAATCTCAGTCTCCACCACCATCACCAGGGTCTCTCCGCCAGCGTCTCACTCTAAGAAAGTCTTACTCCAGTCTCTCTTAAGACTTTCCTGCCACAAATCTAGCTGCTCAGTCTGGGAAGCCCTCTCCCTCTCTTCCTTTCTCCCTCTCTCTCTTTCTCCCTCTCTCTCCCTCCCCCACCTCTCTCCAGTCCCACAGCTGTTAATTTCCAAGACCATATGCCTGCACTTAAAATAGTTGAGTACTAAAGGGGACTTAATGTAGAGGCTGGGGGGGAAAATGATAATTTTGTTGCTAATACCACAACTACTCAAAGGCATCAATCCTTCTTCTGTTATTGTTGGTCGTTTCCCAGCTCTGATGTATAGCGAGTAATTGCAAATTGCAAAGACCATGGCCTAGATTAGGTGCACCTTCATCTCCAAACTGAAATTGTTGCTTTTCAGCACTCTGGAGAGGTCACTGGCAGCAGATTTTCCCAATGCAATTCACATTTGGATTTCCTGACTGCTGGTGCCAAGAGTGTTGATTGTGGAGATGAGAAAGCTGAAATTGTTAACAATCTCAAACGCCTCTTCACCTATTCTGGTGTTGCCAATTGGTCCAGTGGTGACAATTTTTGTTTTTTTGATGTTGAGATTCAATCCATATTGAAGAGTACAATCCTTGACCTTTTGAGGCAAATGCTACAGGCCCTCTTCATTTTTGACAAGCAAGGTTGTGTGATCTACATAACACAAATTGTTCGTCAGTGTTCCTCCAATCCAAATGCTACATTCCTTTGCATGAAGCCTATCCTTTTGAATGATCTGTTCCATATATAGATTGAAAAGGTAAGGAGACAAGATGTATCCCTGACACACTACTTTCCCTAATTTTAATCATGCAATGAGTGTTTCCTTGCTCTGCTCTGAGAAGATGGAAGGAGTACACAGTCACTGGACCAAAAAGAACTTGCTGACTTAGAATAATTTAATGAAACAACTTAAGATCAGGAGACAATGGTGATGAAGGAGGAAGTTCGAGCTGCCCTGAATGAATTGGCAAAAAATAAAGCCCCGGGAATTGCTGGAACAGTAATTGACATATTCCAACAATCATGAGCTTCCCTGGACATGCTCACCAGGCTGTGCCAGGCAATCTGGAGGACAGCTACCTGGCCAGCAAGTGGAAGAAATGCATATTTATTCCCATTCTAAAAAAAAAAAAACGATCCAGTAGAGTTTAGAAACGAACCTTACCACTAATATCACGTGCGATCAAAATACTGCTGAAGATTATTCAAAATGACTGGAACGCCACATTAACAAAGAACTACCAGAAGAAGCTGTACAGGGGGAAATGTTGTAGCACTAGGGACATCATAGCCCTAGTCAGGTGGATCTTGGCTGAAAGCAGAGACTACCAGAAGAATGTCTATCTGTGTTTCATTGACTATGCAAAGACATTCAACTGTTTGGATCAAAATCAACTGTCTAACTTTGAAGAAAATGGGAATTCCTGAAGATTTGATGCCCATGCAAAACTCATTCGACCTTGTTGTTGCTGTTAATTGCCTTTGAGTCGAGCACAACTCACAGCAACTCTAGGAAAAAAAGACCTGAAGCCCCTCGACATTTATGGAAGTTCATAGAGTTTCCAGAGGCATGTTAGTTATAAAGTGGATGTCAGTCCTGCTTCCATATTTGACCTTAGTGGACTTTTATTTTCTTATCTCTAAAATGAAGGAAATATTAATATTGCAATAAAAATCCAAGTCCATTGCTATTGAGTAAATTCAAACTCACTAGACCCTAAATGAAAAATAAATACAAACCTCAAGGTTAAATATTGAGAGGTGTTGTCGGCAGACTCTTGAATGATCCAGGAAGCATCAAAGAAGACAGAGGGAATACACAGAGTGTGTTGAATAAGTAGAATACGTAGAATGAAAAGTATTGGTTGACATTTAAATATTTCAGAAAGTAACATATAGAGTCAATGATGATGGGGGAAGAAGTTCAAGCTGTCTTGAAGGCACTGGAAAAAATAGAAGTCAAACAAGGCTCCAGGAATCAATGGAGCACCAATTGAAATGTTTCAAATAATAGATACATCCCTGGATGATCTCACCCATTTGTGCCTGAAATTTTGAATGACAACTACCTGGTCAAATGACTGGAAAAGAGTTTCCTTTGTTCCAATTTACAAGAAAGATGATAAAAGACAATGTGAAAATGACACAATATCATTAATAAAATATGCAAGCAATATAGTGCTGAAGATCATCCAGTAACAATTAGTCCCGTGCATTGATAGAGAAACTCTAGAAGTTCAAGCTCGGTTTAGAAGGCACAGTGGCACCAGGGATATTATTGCTGAGGTCCAATGGATCTTGGCTGAGATTAGAAAATACCAGAAAAAAATGTCTATTTGTATTTTATTGACTATATAGAAGCATTTCACTTTGTGGATCAAAACAAGCTATGGTTAAAATTGAGAAGAGCACTTAATTGTGCTAATATGAAATCTATAGCTAGACCAAGAAGCTGTTGTTCTAACAGAGAATGGCTTAAAATCAAGAAAGATGTACTTCAGGGTTATATAATTTCTCCATACCTATTCAATATGTATGCTGAGCAAGTCATTAGAGAACCTGGACTTTATGAAGAAAAATGTATTAAGTTCAGAGGAAGGCTCATCAATAACCCGCATTATATAAATGATACTGCCTTGCTTGCTGAAAGTGAGGAGGACTTGAAACACTTGTTGCAGAAAATCAAAGACTATATAGCCTTCAATATGGACTATAACCAAACCTAAAAAATCTCAAAACACTCATTACTGGGCCAACAGTTTGCATGCTGATAAATGTTGGCTTAGAGGCATGAAGTTGTAAAGACAATCCAAATGTTTACAGAAGTAGATTGTCTCATTATTCCCTTAAGGAGTGAGAACCTCCAGTGCTATGGATTCATCAATTCAGCACACTGACCACTTGATTAGCATCTCCACTGAGCGCACTGACTGATCTACAGAAGAACGATGAGCAATTAACCAACTCCCAGGAGATTTACTGCCTCTGAAAACTGGCTTTAGGAACAGCTGTGAGTCGCTTCCAAATGGATGGCACCTAACAACAACAACATTGTTGTTATAGGGTGTCAAATTGTTTCTAACTCATGTCAACCCCAGGGGACAGAATAGAATTTCACCTGAGGGTTTTATCGGCTGTAACCTTTACAGAAGCAGAATGTCAGGGAGAAGAATTCTTGAAAAACCTTCTATCAACTGTGGAGAATTATACCATTGAGCTGCCAAGGTGTCTTGCAACTATGACTTCAACAGTTTTTCTTGGTTAGTGAAACTCCACAAGTGTCTCTTCAGAAACATTTGTTGAAAGTAGGTATTAAAAACAGAGTTAAAGAAAGAGGATATAGAAAGTAACTTAAAACTACTAGTTGATACAGTTAGAGTTAGTAACTACAGGGGGTCTTCATGTATCTTTTTTTTCTTGTTGTGTACCCTCAAATCAGATCCAACTGGCACAGGAGGAGATTGCCCCTCCTTCTCCAACAGAACATCTTGTGGATTTGAATCACTTGTCTTTGGGATTGCAGTACAGCGTCTTGCCAATAGACCACCAGAGCTCCCTTTCTATAGGTGGGCTTTAAATACTAACTCTCAACCATCCTTTTTGGTCACTGCTAAAGTAAAATGAATCATATTATGATTCAGGAAGTATTAAAAGAAGATGGAAGGAGTATGCATATGACTGTACCACAAAGAATTAACTGAAACAGAAGAATTTCAAGAAACAGCATGTGATCAAGAGGCAATGGTGATAAAGGAAGAAGTTCAGGCTGCTCTGAAGGACTTGGTAAAAAAATAAAGCCCCCGGAATTGAGGGGTTACTAATTGACATATTTCAACAAACAGATGTGGCCCTAGATATGCTTACCAGGATGTGCCAAGAAATCTGGAGGACAACTACCTGGACAACTGACCAGAAGAGATCCATATTTATTCTTTTTCCAAAAAAAATGTGAGCCAACAGAGTATGGAAATTATCAAACAATATCACTAATATCATACAATAGCAAAACCCTGCTGAAGATTATACAGAAATGACTGGAGCAGTAACAAGCTGGGTTTAGAGGAGATTATGGCACTAGAGACATTATCGCCAATGACAAATGGATCTTGGCAGAAAGCAAAGAGTACCAGAAGAATGTAAGTCTGTGTTTCATTGACTATGCAAAGGCATTTGACTGTATGGATTGATTGATTAGTTAATTAATTAATTAGCTAAACTTGTGGAAAATTGGAATCCCAGAACACTTGATTGTGTTTATGCAAAACCTATATTTAGAAGAGGAAGCAGTCCTCGGAACAGAGCAGGGAAACACTGCATGGTTCAAAATTAGGAAATGAGGGTGTCAGGAATATATTCTGTCTCCATAGCTTTTCAATTTCTATGCAGAACAGTTCATTTGGGAAGCAAAGTATTATGAAGAGGAATATAGTAGCATCAGGATTGGAGGAACAACCTGTGTTATACATATAACACAGCCTTGCTTGCTGAAACTGAAGAGGGTCTGAAGTGCTTGCTGCAGAAGAAGGTCAAGGACTGCAGTCTTCAATATGGATTGAAGCTCAACATCAAAAAGACAAAGATTCTTACCTCTTGGTCAATTGGCAGCACCATGATGGATGATGAAGAGATTGAGATTGTTAATAATTGTAGCTTGCTTGGCTCCACAATCAAAACTCTTGGCACCAGCAGTCAGGAAATCGAAAGATGAATTTCACTGGGGAAATTTGCTATCAGGAACCTCTCCCGAGTATACTTAAAAGCAACTATGTCAGTCTAGAAAGTAAGGTGTGCCTAATCCAGGCCATAGTCTTCTGGATTACATGTTATGTTTCAAGCAACTGGGCAATGTCTAAGGATGACAGAAGAATAGATGCCTTTGAGTTGTGGTGCTGCAGAAGAGTCTTGAACATACCATGGACTGCCAAGAAAACAAATAGGTCTGTCTTGGAGAGGGTGAAACCATGTTTCTCCTGGAAATGTAGGATTTT
>NW_006399785.1:14317052-14337334 GCF_000299155.1 Elephantulus edwardii | reverse complement strand
CTTGGATGTCAGTTATGGTCTCTTTGGGATATATTCCCAGCAATGGAATTGCTGGGTCAAATGGTCTCTATTTGCAACATTTTGAGAAAGCGCCATACTGCCTTTCACAGTGGTTGCACCATTTTACATTCCCACCAACAGTGAATAAGGGTTCCAGTTTCTCCGCAACCTCACCAGCATTTGTTGTTTGCTGTTCTGTTAAATTTTGCTATTCTGACTGGGGTGAGATGATGTCTCACAGTTGTTTTGATTTGCATCTCTCTTAGAGCTAGGGATTTTGAACATTTCTTCATGTGGATTTTAAAGCTCTGTCACGTACTTTGGGCCCGTGGTCACAAGGGATTGGGTGAGAAGGACATCCTTCTCCGAAGGATGAACATACAGCACAGGAGAGGAAGACCTCAGATGAAACAGATTGATACACTAACTGGGAGGATTGAGGTTGTTGTGTCAGAATCAGTGAGACTGGCTCAGGACAGGGCAGGCTTCAGAGTTGCTATACATAGGGTTGCTATGGGTCACAAATCACTCTGTGGCACATAACAACAACAACAAAAATTAACAAAAATGTACATAACTCCATTTGTATTTCAGTTCTGATTTCCTTGGGGTATATTCCTAGCACTGGAAAATTCCTTCTGTAATAATAAGAGCCAGCTTGTAGCTACTGGCAAGACATTCAGAAAAGTGATTTTGAATTATATTCCTGGAGATTCTTCTGTAACTTTTTTACTAGTCATACACAGGAAATTAAGTAAAGGTTTATTTGGTAAAACATTGAGTTACTAAATATAAATACGAAAGATTTGGTTGATAAAAGGGTGCTCTGGTAGCATATTCTGTCGGGACTGGTTCTGGTGTTCCAGAGCTCACACTTCTCCTGTGTTTTGAATCCGTTAAGATAATAATCTCCCTTTGTGTTATTTATAGTCTCAGAAACCCATGGAGGGTCAGCTGTGTGTGGGTTCTGACTCAATGGCAAGAAAAGAACTAGATAAAAGCAGCTTTAAGAGTCCATTCATACTACAACAGTTAATGTAGGATATAGTTTTCACAAAATCAAGACATAACACCTGTTATTAAAATGCTTAAAGTCTCATATGATGCAGTTTGAACCAACTAGCTGCTCTGGAGAAGGATGGATAATCTCCTTCTGTGAGATTTAACGCCTCTGCAAACCCACTGAAGGGTTAACTCTGAGTCTGTTTCATTGGATGGCCAACAACAAGAACAATAAAACACCACCACCACCAAATAATAATTTCAAGATATATTAGAAAAATATTTATAAATAAATTATGTAAGAGTCATATATGATTTGCAAAAGCATACTGAGTGAAAGAAATTAGAAAAGAGTACATATTTAAGTACAGAGGATTGTATAATGGATGATAATTATGTTTTAGTAATTGCAGACAGAAAATAGGTCATATGGTCTAGTGCTGGTATTATATGGAGAGATGAATTTCAGAGGTAGAGAAATTTATGGGAGTGCTGTTGAAATGATCTAGCTTGACTAGAAATGTAGTTATGTTGAAACTCAATTATACATATTGAGTTCACTTAATTTGTATGTCATTAAAATTGACCCAAAAGTGGCCAACCGGTTTACCCCACTGGTTTTAATTAAGTAGTCATTGGAGTGAGACAAAGAAAAATACATTGTCAAGTGAAAACTAAGTTCTCTTTTCTTTATTTTAATGTACATAATTTTCTTTTTTGGAGTTTCAGGAGATGCACATGGTTAAGTGTCTTGCTACTAACTGAAGGTTTTTGTCGTTCTAATCCTCCCAATACACCTCAGAAAACAGTCTTGATCATCTCCTTCCAAATGATGACAACCGCTAACAGCCTAGGAAACACAGTTCTATCTAACTTACCTGGGAGTGCATGTGTAAGACTTAATAAAATGGAAAAGGCCTAGGAGCTTTTGGTGAAGAGCTCCTCACCCCATTTTGGGGAAGTTAGAAGACTTCAGTGTGGATGACCTATGAACATAAAACAAAGATTATTCAAAAGTAGTTAAATAAACAACATCATGATAAGTAAGGAAAAGATTGGAGTTGTCAAGGATTTAATTTTACTTAGATTCTCTATCTGCAGCAATGTATATGGTGATCTAAAGAAGCTGGACTATGAGAAGAATATGGCATCAGGTTTGAAAGAAGACTCATCAACAACTGGCTGTATGCAAATGACAGAACCTTGATTACTCAAAGTAAAAAGAACTTACCACTGAAGAAGATCAAAGACTCTAGCCTTCAGTAGTGATTGCATCTCACCATCAAGTAGACAAAAATGCTCACAACTGAGGCGATAGGCAGCATCATGATACACGGAGAAAAGATTGCCATTGCCAATGATTTCCTATTACTTGGACTTACAATCAGCGTCTGTAGTAGCAGTGGTTAAGAAATCAAAAGACGGGTTGTGTTGCTTAAATTTACTGTCAAAGATCCCTTTAAAATTCTAAAGAGTAAGAATGCCAGCTTAAAGACTAAGGTGCACCTGAGAAAGCCATGGTACTTTTCAATTGCTTTGTATAAATGTGAAAATTGGACAGTGTCTAAGAGAAGCTGAAGAAGAATTGATGGCTTTGAACTGTGGTATGGGTGAAGTGTGTTGAAAATCTAATGCATTGCCAAGAGAACCGACATGTCTGTATGGAGAAAAGTGCAGTCAGAATGAGGCAAGAATGGGGAGATTCAATCTTCCTGAATTATTGTCCCACTTTCAAACTGTTACGGCACAGTTGAGAATTATATGGTTTGGGTCAGAGGCTCCACAGTCTTTAAACTGACTCTCTTGTTTTTTAGCGCTTTAAAGAGATCCTTGATAACATTTTTCCAATTCAACATTCCTTTTGTTTACTTTTTGAACATTCATGTATATTTTAAATTTTCATTGGTTTGCATACAAAATTTCAATACAATGTGCTTCGTTTGTGTACATTGTGTTTCCCACATTCCTTCGTTTACATTTTGATACAATCATTCCCATACATTATGTTTGGTAAAATTAATAACCATTGATCTAGCTCACTATCACCTTGTTTTTCCAGGTCGCCATGGGATCTTTCCTAAGCCCTTCACCCCCTCCTTCCACCCCCCAAAATCTGGAATCCGCCCTTTCTCCACCCTCAGCTTCTCTTAGATCTCTCCTTCCCACTGGGACTTTTCTACACATCTTGCTAGTTATAGGTCTATTTGTACAATAATGGTCTTATGCAGTAATTGTGTTTATGAGATTGATTTCACTCAGCACAATGCTCTCTAGCCTCTCTTATGTTAAACAGTATTTTTATTAAATCATTGTTAATCTGTTCTGCAGAATGTTCCACTGTGTGAACATATCACAATTTCTCAATCCATTCATTTATTGATGATGGGTATCTGGACTGTTCCCATTTCCTTGTTACTGTGAATAACTCTTCTACGAATTTTGGTATACAAATTCCCATTTGTGTCTCAGTTCTACATTCTCTTCAATATATTCTAACAGTAGAACAGCTGGGTCATGTGGAATTTCTATGTTCAGATTTTTAAGGAAACACAAAACTATCTTCCAGAGTGATTGTACCATTTTACAACCCCACAAACAGTACACACGAGTTCCAATTTCTCCAGATCTGAACAGATCAAAGAAACACTGCGGGAAGGTTGTATACCAGAGATATGTCCTATCTCCATACCTTTTCAACCTATATGCAGAACGGATCATCCAGAGGCTGGGCTATATGAGGAGGAATGTGGTAGAAAGATTTATCAATAACCTGTGTTATGCACATGACACAACTTTGCTGAAACAGAGGAGGACCTCATGCACTTACTGCAAAAGGGTCAAGGTCTGCAGCCTTCAGTATGGACTGAAGCTCAACATCAAGAAAACAAAGATTCTCACCACTGTGCCTATTGGATGGTGAAGAGATTGAGATTGTTAACAGCTTTAGTTTGCTTGGCTCCACAATCAACTCTCTTGGTACCAGCAGCCAGGAAGTTAAAAGACAAATTACAGTGGGAAAGTCTGCTGTCAGGGATCTCTCCAGAGTACTGAAAAGCCAATAATGCCAGTCTGGAGACAAAGGTACACCTGATCCAGGTCATGGTCTTCACGACTATGTGCTATGCATCAGAAAACTAGACAATGAGTAGGTATGATAGAAGGAGAATTGAAGCCTTTGAGCTGTTTTTTTTTTAAAATGAAAAAGAATATTGAATATACCATGGACTGTTAAGAGAACAAACAGGTTCATCCTGGAAAGGATAAAACCAGGAAGCTCCTTGGAGGCAAGGATTCTGAAGCTCCATCTGACATGATTTGGACATGTTATAAGAAAAGTCTAGTCCTTGGAGAGGGTGGAGGGACAGCACAGGAGGGGAAGACCCTTGAGATGAATTGACTCAGTGACTGGAGTAATGGTGGTAGATAGAGATGGTGAGGTTGGCTCAGAATAGAGCAGAGTTCAGAGCTATTGTACATAGGCTCATAGGGGCAAAGCTCCCATAGAAATCATGAGACAAAATGGGATGAAATTAGAAGGTCTAGCCAATGGTATAAATAGACTGGTAAATACAGGCAGAAATGCACAACCAGAGTTAGGATAACATCAATGAATGAGACCTTTTAAAGGTTAAGTCTCTGTGTTCATAAAAAACTTTTTCCTATCGTCAGTAAGGTTAATCCTTACCTGTTCCTCCTTATGGAGAACAGAGATAGCGTGATGATTGGAGCATGCATGAGCCGTGATTAACGTCTTCGCGTGAACAGGACTCGCAACATCCTGTTTGCTCCTGTCTGATTTTCTTTAGAAAAAAAAACAACTTTTTCCTACAGGGTGAAAAGAAAGCCTGCTTAACAGGCAAAAGCATTTAGCAATGACCTCACATTATCAATGACAAGGATTTTCTTTTGTTTTCTTGATTTCTACCATGGATGTTGATTGTGAAGCCAAGTAAAATAAAATTCATGACAACTTCAAACTTTTCCCCATTGATCATGATATGGTCTATTGTTGCAGTCATGAAGATGAAGATGTTTCTTAGTATTGATATCTACCCCAATCATCGTATGAGGTAGGAGCAATTCTACTGTCTTCTCTAGGGTTTGTATTGTTGTTGTTGTTGTTGTTGTTAAGTGCCGTTGAGTTGCAGGCGACTCATAGTGACCCTATGAAGGAGAGTCCTCAACACTTGTGTGTCTTCCATCCTCTCTCTAGGTTCATAGGGTTTTCGGAGGCAAGCTATTACGGAAGTGGATCGGGTTTGTATTAGTCAAAAGAAATTAGTTTGCGTTGGGTTTGTACAATGAAAGCTATGAGAACAGAAGCTCAAGGAGACTATTTATTACCACCTACAAGAGGTGGGAAAGGAGCTAATCCGAACCGAATTGTTCCACGTGGTTTCCAGGACTGTAAATCTTTATGGAAGCTGACTATGACATCTTTCTCCTGTAGGGCAGCTGGTGGTTTTGAGCAGCTAATCTTTTAGTTAGCAGGCATAAATTTAATCACTAAATTACCAGATCTTATTCATATAAGTGCTGCATTTAATATTATACATGTTACCTAAAAATATGTAAATACTGGAAGAGGGGAGCATTAGCATGAGTCTTTCACTTTCATGCCATATTGTCTCTGAGTAATAAACAGGATCTTACCAATCTACCCTGTTTATCAAGTAAATATTGTCAGTACTTGAAATATTTATTCTACTTATCTTTAAGACAAAAAATAGTAACACTACCTAAAAGTAATATCTAGTTTCTCTTTCATGGTTTCTTTAAGTCAGTGTGTTATGACTTCCTTCATTTTGTTTTGCTTTCATTGTCATTATTGTTTATTTCTGAGTATTTAACATCCTAATTAGTAAAAGAACACATCATAGGATTTTTATTTTCAATCTAAGCAATTTTCTTGAAAACAAATTGGTTGATCACTTCTCCTCAATAGTTATGGTTTTATCAGAATTATAAACTTTAAAGTCTTCATTTCCTGATAAAATATTTATGAAGGAAAGAGATCCCCTTATCTATGAAATTATATACTTTAATTCAGCAAGCACTTCATCTTCTGGAACATGGGTTTAATTGGCAAATTTGGAGTCTGAGAAATTCTTCAAGATTAGTTCAGATTAAGATCTCTGAGGCTTTGCTGTTATGCTAATCTCTGCAAGGGAGGGGGGGGGCAGGAAATCTGTCTCACTTTCCCCAAAGTGATTTGACTTTTTGTAAGCTATAAAACAACGGTTTTGTTGAAATTGATGCAAATTTGAAAAGCCCTTGACATTTTCCCTTCACTAGGCAATAAATTAAAAAAAACCAAAAATTGCAAGCAGCAGGTGTTGACTTTTATGCAACCAGGCATCAAATGAGATTTTAACTTTTTCTTTGTCAAGTTTCTAGCAAACTCTGAGCCCACTTTACAGTCTAGGGAAGTAGGTCATTGATACAACAGCACATAAAATCATCTCAGTTTTTCCCAGAAAGAAAGTGTTTGGCAGATGCTTCTCTGGCAATTTCAGGAGCATCCTAAAACAGATTGTCAAGGACTCTTCTGACAAGGGCGGTCATAAAGAAAATCCCTTCCTCTCTTTCCCTGGTCTGCCCAACTTCATCCATTAACTGTGAAATAACGACAGCTGAAACTTCACTAGTACCATGTGTACCATGAGGTTTTACATTTACTGTGAAGCCTGTAAAACTCCAGCCGCATGTTTAATAAGGTGGGCGGCAGACAGGGGAGAGAAGTCTCACTAAATTAATAGTTTATGGAACTCATCACTGAAAAGTTCCACTGGATGAAGTTTATAGACTTTTGGATTGATGGCTGAAGTTTTTGAGCTCCTTTCTTGCTTTTTGAAGGGTTGTTTTGTTTTTCTTTGCTTGATCTTTAAATCAAAGACTTTCATTTACTTTCTGCTTCACCTCATGACTGAACTCTGAGCCTTGGCTCTTGGTTTCCTGTCCATTGTGACCTGGAAACTCTTTCTTTGAGGTATAGAAAACGAGTCACCTTATATGAGAATATTTTCTCTCTCTCTCTCTCTCTCTCTCTCTCTCTCTCTCTCTCTCTCTCTCCCTGTTTTAGAAATAACTCTAGGAAGTGCATCAGGTCTGTATCCTTTAACTACATTTACTGTAGGTTGAGCAAATAATTTGAGAAATTGGATTACATAAAGCAGAGGAACTCAGCAACAGGATTGGAAGAACAGTTATTACATCTCACAATATGCATAACACATGAAATTTCTTGCTATAACTGTGTTAGGAATTGTTGTTAAGTGCCTCGAGTTAAGTTTGGTATCTAGTGTAACTGTGAATAACAGGTCTGCACCCTGTCCCATCCTACACCATCCTCATCATGCCTAACACTCCCAAACCCATTGCTGTAGACAACATATCTATCTTTTCCATGGTCTTTCTCTCTTTAACTGACCTACCTACCTTTTGCTTTCTTCATGGATGACATCCTGGCTGTCATTCCACAACTCATCTGCTGTTTAATCATTGGTGTTCAGTGCTTCAAACCTATACTGCAGATGTTTTTTAAAATCAGAAAAATAGATCCTATTTTTGTTCACATGGACTTGTTTTCATTTTCTTCAGCCTTAGTATGAACTTGAATAGGTGTACTTGATGGTCTGTCCCACCGTCAGTATGTGGCCTGGTTTTCACTCCTGATAGCCCATTGAAAAGTGCCTTCCACAGGGACAGTCAGTCTGTTTCCTATGCAGTCCAAAAGGTGAAATCTATGTGCAAAATTATAGTATGTATTTTATTAAATGTATTTGTGAATGGAAGTCATTGAACATACAAAATCCAATCACCTTCTTTCTGGCATCATTTCTCTCACTAAGGCCATACTTTCCGACACCATTCCTTCTTTGTTGTTTTCAACTCTTGCATTCCAGTCACAAATTATCATGAATACATCCTGGTTGTATATTTAATCATTTTGGACTACAAAATTTGGTTAAAGCCTTTAATTTCCTCCTCCTTGGATTTAGCAGTTGGCACATATATTTGAATAATAGTCATATTAACAGTTCTTCCTTGTATGCAAATAAATAATATCCTGTCTCTCACAACATTATACTTCAGGACTGAATTTGAAATTACCTTTTAAACTATGAATAAACTGTTCCTATATTTCGTTCTCAGTAAAATATACATCATGTCAGAATCATGCTTGGTGCTCTAAATGTTACAGCCCGACATCATTGGCCAGAGCCTGACACTCAGATTCAGAAGCCAATAGGGGAAAATATCATGAGGAGTTTCAGGAGGCTTTACATCACTTCATTATAATCTACACAGACTGGAGAGAGCAGGCATATTGAGATCCCCCAGCCTCTTGAGCCCCAAGTTCCTCTGTGGAACCCTTGACCTTACTGGAGCTTCTCCACAAAGTTCTTATAGTGCAGAGGTCAAAGGCAGCATTATGTCAAAATTTTATCACACTGTGCACCTGTTCAATTATACTTTACGTAGTACTGATTCAGCAAAGCAATACAGCTGTTGCTCAAAACATGGCAGTGGTTTAGCTAAGACTACTTACTACTTATAAGACACATTGTGGTACCCAAATCTGCCTGTCTTGTAGACAAAACACATTACAGTATCTCACAGTAACCCAGGTGATTGTCAATTCAAAACCAGTCCATCATGCCTCATAATACCTAGAATGTTGATGAAATCTACTTCATTTTCACAGCTTCTAATTTTTTATCATCATTATATGGTTCATTCCATTTTCTAACTATTAAAGGATGTTTGCAGCTGTTTCTATTCATTTGATTGACTTCTAAACTGGGCTGTACTACTAACACTGTGTCTAACAATATTTCTTTACTGTCCATGTGAATCGGATGGCCAATCCTGGTTCCTAGTCTGTCTCAGTTTGGGATTCTACTTAAATCTATCCACCACACAAGCCACAGCTTTAATCATCACCACAAAACACAAATTTCCTCTGTATAGAAAACTGATAAACTGACACAAGAACCATACTAATACAAGTAAGATAAATAAGCAAGAATATAGACACTTAAATAATTAGTAATAAACCAATCATTCCTTGAGTGTGATAAGTCTCACAGTTTTGAAGGGTCTAAATCCAAATTCAGGCACCAGATGTTAGGAAAGGAAAGCAAAGTATTAACATGAAACATGTAGAAAGCTGAAAGTGTAGAATAAAAAGGGAATAACTCACTCTTTCTTACCTTTTTTTTCACTCTTTCAAAATGAAAGAACTAAAAAACAAAATCAAGGCTCCAGTTACAATTCTAAAAGGTGCCTTGGGCAAATGAAACAGGAAATATCAAAACAAAAAGGAAGGAGTGCACAGAATGACTCTGTCAAACATAATTGGTTGGCACTGCAGTGTTTCAGGAAGAATCATATGATTTAGAGCGAATGGCAATAAAGGAAGAAGTTTAAATTTTACTGAAGGCACTAAATATAAGACCCCAGGAATAGATGGGATACCACCATCTGACATCTTTTAACTGACAGATGTAGCCCTGGACGTGTTCACCAGTCTAAGCCAAGAAATGTGGAGGTCTGGTTGGTGGACTGGAAGAGATCCATTATTCGCTCTCATTCCCAAAGAAGGTGATTTTTTAAAAATGGACTTTATCAAAGAATGTCATCATTAGTATCACATATAAACAAAATATTACTGAAGATCATTTAAAAATGGCTAGAAAGTACACAGAGAATTACAAGAAGTTCAAACTGGATTTAGAAGAGGCTGTGGGGCACCAGAGGCACCAATATATACCAGATTGATGATGTCAGATGAATCCTGGCTGAGAGCAAAGAACTGTTGTTGTTGTTATTGTTGTTGTCATTGTTGTTGTTGTTGTTGTTGTTAAGTGCCACCAAGTTTAGTAAGACTCATAATGATATTATGAAAAAAAGATCTGAACCCTGCTCTATAATTCTTATCATTTCTCTAATGCTCATAGGGTTTCCAAAGGGCTGTTATTCAAGAAGTGGATGCCAATCCTGCTCCCAAATCTGTTTTATTCTAGGAGCTCTACTAAACTCTGTCCACCGCGGGTAACCATTATGTCATTTGACACACCTGTGGCTTAGCATTCATTAGCCTAGCAGCCCCAAGTGATCTCAGTACAACAAAATGACAGATAAATACCGTACCAAGAAAGCAAAGAATATCAGAATAATATCTATTTGTGCTTAATTGACTATGCAAAGACATTTGACTGTATGGATCATATAAAAAAAATGGTTAACACGGAGAGGTATGGGAATTGTGTTCTTGGGAAACCTATACCTAGACCAGTATGCTGTTGTATAAACAGAGCAAGAGAACATTACCTGGTTTAAAGCTACAAAAGTGTGTCTCAGGGTTGTATCCTTTCTCCATATTTATCCAATCTGTATGCTGAGGAAATTATCGGGGAAGCTGGATTCGATGGAGAAGAATCATCAAGAACCTATGTTATGAAGATGACACAAGCTTTCTTGTTGAAAATAAGGAGAACTTGAAGCACATACTGCAGAAGATCAGAGACTGTAGTCTTTAATACAGATAACATCTCAGTGTCAAGAAAACAAAAAATTCTCACCACTAGACTTAGAAGAAACTTTATGATAAACAGATAAACGATTGAAACTGTCAACAATTTCGTCTTACTTGGATACAAAATCAATACCTTTGATACTTGATGTCAGAACATTAGAATATGTATTGCACTGGGAAAGTCTGCATAGACATTGCCAAGTTATTGAGAAGCAATGATGCCAATTTGAAGACTAAGGTGAATCCACTATCTTCGCATCACTTACTGTATATCTAAGAGTAATAGAATGAAAAAGGATAACAGAAGAATTCATTCTTTTGAAAGGTGGTGGTGGAGAAGTGTACTGATATTCCATGGTCTGGCAAAAGAATAAACAGATATGTCTTGGAGAAGATGCAGCTAGAGTGCTCCTTGGAAGTAACAATGATTAAACTTTGCCTCATATCCTTTGGGCATGTTGCTAAGAAAGGCTATTCACTGGAGAGGGACATCATGCTTGGGAAGAATGTGGAAGAACGGCGAAAGAGAGAAAGATTCTTGACCAGGTGAGTTGACTCAATGACCTAAGCAACGAATGAGTTTAAGAGAGTCAGAGATGGTTAGGATGGCACAGGACAAGACAGAGTTCAGATCTGTTGCTTTGAGTCATACTCAACTTAAGGACACCTAATAACAACAACAGAAACCACCTTTTTTAAATCAGGAAAAGTGTAGTTCAAGGATGTATCCTTCCTCCATCACTATTGACACTGTATGAACAAATCCAGGAGCATTGCAAAATGAACTGGGGAAGGGAAAGGAGAAGGAAATAGGAAAATGAGCAATAACAAATGAATGCAAATCTAACCTTTTTTGTAAACTTTCATTAAAATCAGAATAAACAAAAAGAAAAAAAAGGCAAAAATTCTCACCACTGGACTACATCTTGCTAGATGGTAATAAGATTGAAATTGTCAATGATTTCATCTTTCTTGGATCCATGATCAGCACTCTTGATACCAGCAGTCAGGAGATGAGGAGATGCGTTGCACTGAGTACAAATCTCTAAATGCCTAAGAAGCATCAAGGTCAGTTTGAAGACTAAGGTGCACTTGACTCAGTCCATGGTCTTTCAATCTCTTGCTAAGCTGCTGAGAATCGAGCAATGAATAACAATAACAGAAGAAAAATGGATATCTTTGAGTGGTGGTATTGGAAAACAGTATAGAATATCTTACAGAGTAACAAAAAAAAAACAAAAACAAAAACAGATATGTCTCGGAGAAAGTGTAGCCAGAGTGCTTCTTGGAGGCAAAGAGGACAATGCATTGGTTTGGGGCCTGTTGCAAAGAGAGGTTATTCCTTGGAGAAAGATGCCAGGCTTGGAAAAGTGGAGGGTCAGTGAAAAAGAGAAAGGCCTTCAAAGAGATGAATTGACACAGTGACTCCTGCAATAGACTCAGGTGTGTCAGACATAATGACAATAGAGCAGGATAGGGCAAGGTTCAAAACTGTTATGCATAGAGTGGATATGGGTTGAGTTTGATTCAACAGTATCTAACAACAACAACAAAAACAACAATGATCTCCAGCATTGTTCAAAAATCAACTATATCATATTCAGTAAATTATTATTTGCTGAATAGATTATTGGATTGAATTCCTAATCTCAAATATTTGCCATCAGAAACCACTCTGTGTGTTCCATTTCCTTAAATTTAATCTGTCTCCCTGGTGTTGTAGTCAATATGATTATTCCCCACATATGAAATTATTTGTCTACCATGCAGGCTGCTTTCAGATTTATTTCTCTAAAAGCAATAGGCACTTTATCCCCAACGCAGAAAGAGCCTTAAGTGAGTTCTTATGGTCACCATAAGTGAAAAATATTATTTTCATTACCAGATGCAAGCTCCTCTATCACCTGGCCACTGTCTACGATGTTTCATCTACTAAACCTCTCTAATTATTTCTTCTATAAGATTTTTTTATCTCTGCAAATTTAATTACTTTCTCTACCTGCCTGGAGTACTTACCTCAAGCTTTAATAATTTAATTACTTCTTATTAACCCTCCGTTACCCATGATATAACTGATTTTTTTGTAATGCCATTTATTGCCCACAGAATGTCTTTCTAACCTATAACCCCCTAAATAGATACTCAGGTTGAGTCCTCATTCATCTTTACTTTCAAGATATTGTCACGACACTCAGAAACTAAGTCATGCCCTCTCAGTTTGCATATCCCTTTTCTCTTTTAATTGCATGATTTGCCCTATATGTCAATGTTTACATATAACATATGTCTCTCTTCTGTTAGGGCAGGGCTCCTGGTTGATCATGTCAGCATCAAGTACCTTTGAGACTCTAGCACTCAGAACGAGCTTGTTACATCAGGTATGTTCAACCCCTGTATTGATTCTTTTCTCTGATTCCCAAACAATGCCAGGCTTCCTATTCACTCACAAACCAGTTCATCACTTCCAGAGCAGTGCAAAGTAATCTTTTAGAATTAAGCCATTACTGAACAATTCATGAGAATGGACTGATTAATGAGGCACCAAATAAGAGAATGTTCTTGCTACTGGCAAAACCCTTGTTAGTTATTATTAGTTAGTGGCTTTTATAGCTTAGTGGCCCAAGTGAAATATGCTTGGAATGAGATGAGGGCAGGGGAAGTGAGAAAGAGTCATAGTCAAAGGAAGGGGAGGGGAAATTGGGGGGGGAGGAGAGAGAGAGAAAAGGGAAGGAGGGGGAAGGGAGAGAGAGAGAGAGAGAAGGGGAGGAGAGCGCAGGGAAGGGGAGAGTAGGGGAGGGGAAGTAAGGAAGGGAAGGGAAGGGAAGGGAAGGGAAGGGAAGGGGAAAAAAAGAGAAATTGACAGTGTAAATAGGGAAAAGCACAGAGGAGAACTGACCCTGAGCAGATCCATACCGTTTTAAGGTACCAGCAGTACAGTTTGGGGCTGCAAACACTGTTCTATAGGACCAGGAAGGAGGGAACTTTCTCAGGTAGTTGGGTGCGGTGAAGACAAGGAACATACTGGCTCAAGCTGATCGGATGTTTCCCTTTGATAAGTCTGATGACTTCTTTGAACTTCAGTTCCATTATTAGTGACATGAGAGTACTAGCTCAATCAACCATTTAGAAATATTTGTTTGGGCATAGTCCAAATAAGCCAAGTATGTAAGGTAGACAAAAATGATGTTACTCTGGCACATCCTGGCATGTAACCTAGAAACTACAAGCAGTCTGGTCAGCTTCACTCCTAATTTTATTCCAAAATAGTTTTCTCATCATATAGATTGAATAAATATGGAGAGGTAGTACAACCCTGACACACTCCTATCTTAATGTTAGACCATGTAATGTTTCCTTCCTCTGTTTGCACAACAACCTCTTGATCTCAACATACGTTTCACATGAGAACAATTAAGCGTTCTGGGATTCTCATTCCTCTCAATGTTAGTTGTAACTTTTTATAATCCATACAGTCAACTGCCTTTGCATAGTCAAAAAGACACAAATAGATATCTCCTGATAATGTTTACTTTCAGCCAGGATCCATCTTACATCAGCAATGATATCCCTGGTTACACAGCCTCTTCTAAGTCCTCTTGAACTTCTCACAATTTTCTATGTGCTTTTCTAACTGTTTTCAAATGATCTTTGGCAGTATTTGCTTGTGTGTTATATTAATGATACTGTTCTACAGTTTCCACATTCTGTTGATCTCTACCAGTCCATTGACCAGCCAACTGCTCTCCAAATTTCCTGGAGGGGAAAAAAATAGGCTGATGAGCACATTCAGGACTGCCTCTGTTAATTGAAACAAGTTAGTAGGTGGTGGGTTGTTGTTATGTGCCGTCGAGTCGCTTGCAATTCATAATGACTCTATGTACAACAGCCCTAAACTCTGCTCTGTCCTGTGTCAATTGCATTGTCTCTGATACACCCATATTGATTACCCCAATCACTGAATCAATCCACCTCATAGAGGGCCTTCTCCTGCTGCACTGTCCCTCCACCCTACCAAGCATGGAGTCCCTCTCCAAGGACCAGTCCCTCCTTACAACATGTCCAAAGTATGTTAGACGGAGCATCAGAACCCTTGCCTCCAAGGAGCCGCCTGGTTTGACCCTTTCCAGGATGAATCTGTTTGTTTTCCTAGCAGTCCATGGTACCCTCAATACTCTTCCCCAGCACCAAAGCTCAAAGGCATCAATTCTCCTTCTATCCTCCTTAGTCATTGTCCAACTCTCTAATTCATAAAAAGTGATAGCAAAGACCATGGCCTGTATCGGGCAGACCTTAGTCTCCAGAGAGACACCATTATCAATTCTTGGGGCCTTATTATGTACCAATGCCCTCAATACAACCTTTACTTCCCCATTAATTACCATTGGGTCCTGTTTGTATGGTACTTCCTAAAATATTTAGTATTGGTCATTTCTTTTTGGTACAGTGACCAATACATAGACCAATAGAACAGAATTGAGAACCCAGAAATGGACCCAGTTGTCTATGGTCAATTGATAGTGACACTTCCAGTGCAATATTGAATAGAAGTGGTGACAGTGGGCATCCTTGTCTGGTCCCTGTTCACAGAGAAAAAAGCTTTTCATTTTTCTACATCAAGAATTATGTTGATTCTTGGCTTAGCATATATACTTTTCACTATGTTTACGTAATCTAATTCTATTCCAATTTTGCTGAGAGTCTTTATCAGAAAGCGGTGTTGGATTTTGCCAACTGCCTTTTCTGCATCAATTGCTAAAATCATATGGTTCTTGCTATTTGTTTTGTTAATATGTGATTTACATTGATTGCTTTTCTTGCATTGAACCATCCTTGTATTCCTGTCATGAATCCCACTTAGTCATGGGGAATTTTTTTTATGTGGTTTTGGATTTGGCAGGAATTTTGTTAAGAATTTTTGCATCTACATTCATGAAAACTGTTAGTCTGTAGTTTTCTTTCTTGGTAGTATCTTTGCCTGGTTTTGATATTTGAGTTATGCTTGCTTGATAGAACGACTCTGGGAGTGTTCCTTCTTTTTCAATTTTTTGAAATAATTTAAGTAAAATTGATGATAGATCCTCTATGAATGTTTGGTAGAATTAAGGTGTGAAGCCATCTGTTCTAGAATGTTTCTTATGGGGAAGTCTTTTTACAACCTGTTCAATTTTTTCTTTTGTGCTGGCTCTATTCAAGAGCCATCTTTCCTTGTCAATCTGGTTATAGGATTAGTTTCAAGGAATTTGTCCATTTCCTCCAGTTTTTTCCAATGTATCAGAGTATAGCTTTTCATAGTATTCCAATATTTTTTAATTTAATTTTATCTTGTGATGTCATCCTTATTATTTCTTAATTGAGTTATCAGTGTCTTCTCTTACCCTCCCCCCTTGTGTTACATTTGCCCTTTTTGTTAATTTTATTGGCCCCTTTTGAAAAGTCAGCTCCTGGTCTTATTGATGGTTTCAATTGTTTTTCCAATTTATATCTCATTGATTTCAGACCAAGCCCATATTTTCAACACTGTTTTTACATTTTGCATTCTAGTCAACAATTATCATTTATACATCTTGATTGAAAGTTCAGTCCCTCTAAGACTACGAGATTTGGTAAAAATTTTCAATTTTAACCTCTTTGGTTCTAGACGTAGGAATGTATATTTGACTAATAATCATATTTGCAGGTCTTTCTTATATCTGTATGGATGATATCCTATTATTCACAGCATTCTTTTGTGAATGGAACTTGACATTGACATTTTTACTATGAATAGAACACCATTCTTCTTCTATTTTTCATTCTAGGCATAGTATTTCTTATTTGATTAATAGTATACTATATAATTATCTGATTATTGTTGATCATAATAAAAAAGCGATAAAATTGAGGAGTTGGAACCCTATATCACTTAATTGTGCCAAAGTGGAACCTGTGCAAGAAGCAGCCATTCAAACAGAGCAAAAGAAACCGGCATTACTTACATTAAGGAAAGTTAAGTGCTTTAAGATTGAATGCTTTCAGAATAGCTATTCAGTTTGCTAAACAAATAATTTGAGAAGCTTAAATAAAGTAAAATATGGCATCAGGTCTAGAGAAAAATTCATCAACAATCTGTTACATGTAGATAACATAATCTTGCAGAAAACAAAGAATACTTGAAGCGTTTACTGAAGAAATTCAAAGATGATGGTTTTCTGTAGATTACACTGAAACATAAAAGTTTTTACAACTAAACCAATAAACAGTGATATGATAACTGAAATAAGATTAAAGATGTAAAGACTTTTACTTTACTTGTATCCCTTATGAAAATCATGGAAGAAAAAGTTAAGATTTATTTGTATTGAATTGCATTAGGCAAATCTTCCTAGGATCTCTTTAAAGTACTAAAGAGAAAAAATGTGAATTAAAAAGATTAAGATGTTTCGGAGTTAGCCCATGTTGTTTTAACTTTCTTCCTATTTGTAAAAAAGACAGAAAATAAATAAGGAGAGTTGAAGAAGAACTGAGACCTTTGAATTAAAGTCTTGGAAAAAAATACTGAATATGCCATAGAACACAAAAGATCAAGTTTGTCTTGGAAGAAGTACGATCAGAATGATCCTTAAAAGCACTTCAGCTCACACACTTTGGACATGTTATCAGGATGAACCAATCCCTGGAGAAATAAATCATGCTTAGAAAAATACTGAATGAAAGAGAAAACTCTCAATGAGATAAATTGACACAATGACTTACGAATGGCCTTAAGAGGAGTCTTTGGACTTATTTGACTTTCTGGTGGTCTTATTCTCTCATTCTTTTATCACTATCTTTTTCATTTTTTACAGCATGCTGGAATAAATTTCCTTTTCTTGGATAAAAAAATAAAGACTAACTAAAAACAGCATGAACTGGTGAGAACAGCACAGAATTTTAGATGGTTCCTTTCAGTTGTCCATGTGGTTCATATGAGAGCTGTGGTTGCTTAGAGGTAAGGAGTTGCACTGTCGACACAAAGTATTCTGTTCAAATCCACCAGTTGCTCTATGGGGAAAGATGGCCAATCAACATCCACGTGATTTACTGCCTATGAAAACCCGCTGGAGGATCACCTATGAGTCAGTTCTCTTTTGGTGACTCTTAAAAACAACAGCTGCAACATCACATAATAACCACAAGATGCACTGACAGATGCTGATGATCTTGGTATAGTCTCTGGTAGTCATTTAGATTATTATTAAGAGTCACATAATATGCCACATAAAATTAATGTCAGATGAGATTCTGAAACTCACAATACAATGTTGCTGTTGTTGTTGTTGCTTGCGACTCATAGCAACCCTAAGTACAACAGCCCTGAAACCTGTTCTATCCTTTGCCAACTTAAAAATATGGGATGTTCCACAAATTTACATGTCAAAATAAATGGAAGAAGCATTAAAGTAAGAGAGCTGAACAGAAATGTTCAAAGGGCAACTCAAGAAGACAAAACAAACGATTATAAAGAAATATGTGGCAACCTAAAGTTAGAAAATCGAAAGAGAAGAACACATTCAGTACTTCTCAGAGTGAAAGAACTAATGAACAATGTCATGCCTTGTGTTGTTATAAAGAAGGATTCTATGGGCAAAATTCTGGGCAACCCAAGAAGCATCAAAAGAAGATAAAAGGAATACTCATAGTCACCGTACCTGTAAGGATTGAATGACACAACCATTTCAGAAATTCACATACTGTCAAGAAACAAGAGTAATGAAAGGGGAAGGGTAAGCTGCACCGAAAACTTCTTTCCCCAAGGATTGAAAATATACCAATTTAGATGTTTCAGAGAAAAGATACAGCCTTCAATATGAATTGTGGGCAACTCTATGGAATCTAATAATGTAATAAAGTATGTTTGAAACTATGTTTGACACCTAGAAAGATAGACACTTGAAAATGTTTATGGTCTGACAGGAGATGTAGGCACATAAATTCAGTAAAACAACATTTGAGAAAAAAGTTTACCATACATCTAAGAGAATATGACTGGAGTTGAGTATAGATGCCAATTGTTAGAAAGCAAAGGCCGATAATAAAATGAGCTCACACATTAAAAAGGAAAATACTAAATATGACAAGCAATAACTAATAAAAATATATATGACCAGACTTATTCATAATTAAATAAGTGACAAATAAAAAAGTAAAATTCAAAAGCATCTGATTGTGGTAACTATTTTATGCCACCCAGGGATTCCTTAGAAAGACGGCATTGGCTTCAGCATGTCTAGTCACTGGAAGAGAAAAGACTGTAGGCAAAGAGACAAATTCGGGATGTTCTTAGACTTAGTGGAAAAAGTCGTGCTGCCAGTCCAAAGGCATGGAGTTTTAATCCACCAGCTGCTTCACAGGAGCAAAATGGGCAATGTCCTTCCACGTGATTTACTGACTCTGAAAACCTGCTGTAGGATCACCTATGAGAGTGTTCCCACTGAATGGTAGGTACACAACATTTGCGTAGCTAACCTAGAGGTGACACAACTCTAGAGGCTGGATTCATCAGTAGCTTTGCAGGAAAAAAGATGGGCAAATCTCTGTCAAGTGATTTGCAGCCTCACAAAAAGCCACTGGCTGATGAACTATGAGCAGGTTGCAATTTGACAGCAAAGAGCTTTTGAATGTGTTTTCCACCCACTTTATCTTTATGTTATGTTTATTTTCACAACAAATTCATATACACTGTGCATCGTTCATGGACACTGCGTTTCACACATTCCTCCATTTACACTGTATTTCTTTTTCCCCCCCCCTTTATTTTATTTTTTTAATTTTTTGGTTAATTTTAACGAACGTTTACAGAGAGAGTTTTCAATCATTCATTGTTGCACTTTTCTTTCTGCCTCCACCCCCACCCCAATTATCTCTTCTCCTTGAAAAAACAAAAGAAAAACTCCTTCATTGTTACACAATCCCTCCCTCCAAATGCACCCCACTGTACAGCCTTCACTCTGGACTCCTGTCATGGCAGTAATAACCAGTCATATATCCCTTTTAAACAATTCCCTCCCTTATCTATTTCAATAAAATATACATCATTCCTCCCCTCTTCTCTGTCTTCCCTTAACCCCAAAAGTTCTTAAAACAATGAACAAACCAAGTCTCTTACTAGTTATCAAATATGCACATCAGCCTTGGGCATTGGCATTTTCTTTCTCTTTTAAAGCTTTCTGCTATGTTTTGAGTGAAAGCTTACCGAGTCAATTGGTCTTCCATTTCATAATCCGTGCCCATTATGTACTAACTCTGATTACAATCCCTAAGGTACAACAGCATTTTTCCTATGTCCTCCCTGTGTATTCCATTTACTTTTGTCTGTCGTCCCTCTCTCCTCATGTCTTCTGAGCTTCTCTTGCAGATATTGTGTACATTTTTACATGCAGTCTTCTGCTCAGGCCGCCCCATCTTCACTCATCTCTCCATTACCTTTTGCTAAATATATGATGACAAAAATGTTTGAATGTAGAAGAATATATTTATGTGACTAAGGTCTATTAACAATCTCCGTTATGCAGATGACACAACCCTGCTTGCTGAAACTGAGGAGGACCTCATGCATTTGCTGTGAAGGGTCAAGGACTGCAGCCTTCAGTATGGACTAAGGCTCAATGTCGAGAAGACAAAGATTCTCGCCAGTGGACCAATTAGCAGCGTCAAGATAGATGACGAAGAGATTGAGAGTGTTCATAGCTTCAGTTTGCTCGGCTCCACAGTCAACACTCTT
>NW_006399785.1:14293913-14316695 GCF_000299155.1 Elephantulus edwardii | reverse complement strand
ACTTTGGACATGTTGCCAGGAGGGACGGGTCCTTGGAGAGGGACATCATGCTTGGGAGGGTGGAGGGACAGCGCAGGAGGGGAAGACCCTCTTTGAGATGGATTGATTCAGTGACTGGGGTAATCGGGATGGGTGTGTCAGAGGCAGTGCGGTTGGTACAAGATAGAGCAGGGTTTAGGGCTGTTGTGCATAGGGTCGCTATGAGTCGGAAATGACTCGACGGCACATAACAACAACAACAAGGTTGAAAATATAAAGGTACCTAAGGAGGAATCACCAAAAGACTTGTGAAGGGCATGAAGGTATGCATATTTTAAATGTTAAAAACACCATATGAAAATGAAACTGCTTCAAAAAGTATTTGTAAAAAAAAAAGTAGTTGCTAGAAAATGACTAAAAGGAAATATCATTAGTGTTCAAACATTTTAATTAGAAAAGGATTTAAACACAAGATCAACGGTTAAAGGACAGGAGCAGAATATTATAGAAAACAAAATTACCAGGAAATACAAGAAGAATATGTTACCTTACCAGTGGACTGCTAGGAAAACAAACATATTTGTCTTGGAAAGGGTTAAACAGGGTGGCTCCTTGGAGGCAAGGATTCTGAGCCTCCGTCTAACATACTTTGGACATGTTGTGAGGAGAGACCGGTCCTTGGAGAAGGACATCATGCTTGGGAGGGTGGAGGGACAGTACAGGAGAGGAAGGCCCTCTATGACGTGGATTGATTCAGTGGCTGGGTTAATTGGGATGGGAGTGTCGGAGACAGTGCGATTGGCACAGGACAGAGCGGAGTTTAGGGCTGTTGTCCATAGGGTCGCTATGAGTCGCAAGCGACTCGACGGCACACAACAACAACAGCAACAACCAGTGTAACAAGCTGAAAATCCAAGGAGGAAAAACCTATTAATTTTATGTCAAATTCTCCTATTGTGCTCTTGCTGTTGTGTAGCACCATGTTGGATTGGACTTTTAGTTGACCCTCTAGCAGCTTTTCAGAAACAGTTTAGTAACATGGAAGATTGCCCATCTTTCTGCCGTGGAACACCTATCTGATGGATTCGAGTCACTTGCCTCTGAATTGACTGAACAGATCCTTGAGCACTGGCCACTACAGCTCTGTTGAATTGTCCTTTAAAAATCTATTGTCTTATACTGGCCAGTTGCCAATGTCAGATGGCTCTTGGCTGAAAGCAAAGAGTACTAGAAGAATATCTATTTTGTTTTATTGACAATGCAAACACATTTGACTGTGTGGATCACGACAAATCGCGGCTAATGCTGAGAAGAATGAGAATCCAAGAACACTTGATTGTACTCATGAAAAATCTATGCTTAGACCAGGAAATCTTCAGAACAGAACAACTAAACACCGTATGGTTCAAAATCAAGAAAGGAGTGTGTCAGGGACGTCTTGTCTCCTTATTTTTTTCTCTAATCTATACGCCAGGGATGCATCCAATCTCCAAACCTTTTCAACCTATATGCAGAACAGATTATCCGGGAGGCTGGACTCTATGAGGAGAAATGTGGGGTCAAGATTGGTGGGCGATTTATCAACAATCTGCGTTATGAAGATGATGCAACCCTGCTGGCTGAAACTGAAGAGGACCTGAAGCACCTGCTGTAGAAGGTCAAGGACTGCAGCCTACAATATGGATTGAGGCTCAATGTCAAGAAGGCAAAGACTCTCACCACTGGACCAATTGGCAGCATCAGGATGGATGGTGAAGAGATTGAGATTGTACACAGCTTTAGTTTGCTTGGCTCCACAGTCAACAGTCTTGGCACCAGTAGCCAGAAAATTAAAAGGTGCTTTGCCATGGGAAAGTCTGCTGTTAGGGACCTCTCCAAAGTGCTGAAGAGCAATGGTGTCTCTTTGGAGACTAAGGTGCGTCTGATAAAGGCTATGGTCTTCGCAATCACTTGTTATGCATCAGAGAGTTGGACAATGACCAAGGAGGATAGAAGGAGAATTGATGCCTTTGAGCTGTGGTGCTGGAGAAGAGTATTGGGAATACCATGGACTGCTAGGAAAACAAACAGATTCGTCCTGGAAAGGGTTAAACTGGGTGGCTCCTTAGAGGCAAGGATTCTGAGGCTCCGTCTAACATACTTTGGACATGTTGTGAAGAGAGACCGGTCCTTAGAGAGGGACATCATGCTTGGGAGGATGGAGTGACAGTGGAGGAGGGGAAGGCCCTCTATGAGGTGGATTGATTCAGTGACTGAGATAATTGGGATGCGAGTGTCAGAGACAGTGCGATTGGCACAAGACAAAGCAGAGTTTAGGGCTGTTGTACATAGGGTTGCTATGAGTCGCAAGCGACTCGAGGGCACATAACAACAACAACAACAACTGTATAGATTGAAATAGAATCACTCAGTAGACCGGACTTTATGAGTAAAAATGTGGCATCAGGATTGGAGGAAGACTTACCAACAATCTGTGTTGTACAGATGGCACAACTTTGTTTGCTGAAACTGAAGAGGGCCTGAGGCGTTTGCTATAGAAGGTCAAGGACTACAGTACTCAACATGGATTGATGCTTAACATCAAAAGAACAAAGATTCTCACCACTGGACCAATTGGCAGTAGATCGAAAAGAGCCTCAGACTATTAAGAATTTCAACTTGTTCAGATCCATAATCAATACTCTTGGCATCAGCAGGGAATCAAAAGGTGAATTGCATTAGGAAAGTCTGCTATCACGGCCTTCTCCAGAGTGCTGAAGAGCAAGGATGTCAAGCTAGAGACTAAAGGGTGCCTGATTCAGGTTGTGGTCTTTGTAATTACTTGCTGTACATCAGAGAACTGACTAATAATAAGGATGATAGAAGAATCGATGATTTTGACTTGGGGTGCTGAAGAAGGGTATTGAACATACCATGGGCTACCAAGAAAAGAAATAGGTCTTTCCTTCAGAGAGTGAAACCAAGTTGTTCATTGGAGGCAAAGATTTTGAAGTTCTGGCTGCTATGACATGTTCCCAGGAGGAGTCAGGCATTGCAGAAGGACATCATGCTTCTTCTAGTGGAAGGCTGGGTGGACAGTTCAGGAGAGGAAGACTCTTGTTGAGATGCATTGACACAGTAACGGAGTCAGTACCCCAGTGTGTCAGACACAGTGAGATTAACTCTGAATAGGGCAGGGCTTAGGGCTATTGTTCATAGGATTACTAGGAGTTGCAGCCAGCTGGTTCATAAAACATCTTCAGTAGAACTGGTTCCAAGTCATGACAGACCTCATTCCATCAGAGTGCAAGATTTGGTCCTCAATGGCTCATTTCTAGAAAAAGATCATCAGGTCTTCTTCTGAGGTTCCTTTGGGTAGATTTAAAATTCCAGTGTTTCATTTAGCAGCCCAATGTGGTAACAGTTTACAGTACCCAGCCCCTCCCACAAATGGCTCATAGTATGTGTGTGTGGAGTGATGTTTGAGTAATTGATCTAGAAAGTAATTTGACTGGTTACATATGTCTCTAAGGCATCATGGTGTTGTAATGGTTAAATATTTGGTTGCTATCAAAAAGAACTCACTTAAGGGAGAAAAATGTAGTGAGCTCTCTTGGGAAGAATACAGACAAGAACATCAAAAGCAGAAGTTCTACTGAGACTCCAAATTGATTCCACAGTACCTAGGAACCGTCACATGTCTGGGCATACATCCATCTCTATATACCGTTGAGCATAGAGTATGAACACAGTTTTCAACAACTTCCCTCTTTTAAGCCACTAATTTCACTACAGTGAGTCTTGCTGCTGTCATCCATAGAAAGTTCCTCTGCTAATTCCAAGGAATTGCTCACA
Source organism: Elephantulus edwardii (assembly GCF_000299155.1). Classification (NCBI taxonomy): domain Eukaryota; kingdom Metazoa; phylum Chordata; class Mammalia; order Macroscelidea; family Macroscelididae; genus Elephantulus; species Elephantulus edwardii. The sequence goes on along the minus strand of NW_006399785.1, from coordinate 14,312,882 downwards.
AGTGGTTCAAATCCACCGGAAGCTCAGTGGGGGAAAGATGGGCACTCTTTTCTGGAGAGATTTACAGCTATGGGATCCAGGGGAGAGTGAGCTATGAGTCACTTACGACTGGATGACAATGAGCTTGAGTTTAATTACTGAGAATCTATTTTAAGAAAATATGAAAGAAACCTTCAATGTTTATGTACAACATGCACCTGCCAACACTATATATAAAAACTGACATACTAAGCAGTCAAAGTATACAGCAATAAAATGTTGTGTAATTTAGTTTGGCTTAAGAAGACAATAGGCTTTAAGCAACTCTGATATGTTTGTTTGTTTGTTTGTTTGTTTGTTTGTTTGTTTGTTAAAGAAAGATGATAACTGCCTATACACTATCAAATCTAGTTATGCTTATCTGCATAAACACTACACCTGTGTATAGAAGATGGACAGAGCTCTGATCACTTAGCTGTAAGAAGTTTCACTATGGAAAAGGAGGGGAGGGACAATATATATTGCATTGAAACAGATGAGGGAGAGAACTGTTTAAAAGGGATATATGAATGGGTATTCTTGTCATTACAGAAGTCCAGAGCTAAGGCTGCACAGTGGAGTGGACTTGAGGGGGAGGGATTGAATAACAATAAAAGAGTTTTTCTTTGTTTTCAAGGAGAAGAGTGAATTGGGGGTGAGGAGGTTGGTAGGGAGAAAAGTGCAACAATGAATGACTTGAAACCTCAAGTCTCTATAAACTTTCATTAAAATTATTTTTAAAAAATAACTTTCACTGTGAATCCTAATGTCCACAGTTCTAATCCCCTAGCTGCTCTGCAGAAGATGAGAAATCTCTTCTTGTGCAACTTGAAGCTCAGAAAACCTGCTGGAGGGTCGGCTAGGAGTTGATTCTGAATTGATGATGCAAGACCCAAACACAACATAGATAATCACAGGTATTTAGTAGATGAACCAAAAGATGTATCAAAAATACAATATTTAGGAATGACTATCATATATCTGTGGAAGGAGGAGTGGCATCCATTTCCATAATAGCTTGCCTCCAGAAACCCTGTGAACCTGGAGAGAGGATGAAAGGCACCCAAGCGTCGAGGACTCTCCTTCATAGGGTCGCTATGAGTCACCTGCAACTCGCCGGCACTTAACAACAACAACAACAACATCATACATCTACTCCACCTAACAACAAGAATCATGTCTTTTTTAGAAATTGGCTATTAAACTGGTTGACATTTATGAGTTCACATCACAACATTTGCCTTTGTCAGCATAAAATACCAGGCAATGACTTTCATAAACTAATAACTTTATTTCCTTGAAAATTTAAGTCAACATTCAAGGAGATGCAAAAAAGGCAAGGAAAGTTACACAGGTAACTACATTTGCTATGCAAAGTCGTCTAAAGAACATATGTGATTCGTGACAGAAATGAGAGTATGGAAAATCCCAGGTTTGGGGTTGACACATTAAACATAAAGAAAGAAAAGGTATTGGATGGTTGACAGTAGTGATACATGGGTTGAGAAAAAAGAAAGATATTGTTTTGTCTTTTCCAAGTTTCAGCATTCTACAAAGGACCATGAAAAAATAAAATTCCAGAGTTATAAACATTAAAGTCACAGCCTATTGACCACTCACGTCTCTGCAGCTTCTCAGAGGAGACACAAGCAAAGCTGGGCCACTCATTTATGTTCTCAGCATTGCTGATGTTACTATCTTGGCCATGCAGTTAGGACACTTGGAAAAGATTGAGTTTTCAAATTAAAGGAGCTCTGGAAGTCATTTATTTCTCTATTAAAAACTTTCCACACCCTGCCATCACTTCCTCTAGTGTTTCTACAGAGCAAAACAACCTCCTACCCAGCCCCGAGAGACTCTGCCTATTTTTTTACACCTAGGGATCGCTCCTACCCACTGGCTCTCTCAGCCAGGATCTGTCTCAGTCACAGCTCTGTAATTGAAAGACACCCAGCATTTGGTATCTCTGCCTGCAGACTCTGAATATGCAGCTCCTCATGAATAAATCCCATGTCAGAATGTCCTTCTGCAGTCTCCCTGCCCAGTCTGTGATATTACTTGATCTTTCCTCACAGCAAGCCTGAAAAACTTTGCAAGCAGTAATCCTGCCAGCTGGTGTGAGCTGAGGACATGATGGCTGTGAGGATGGTTTAAAAAAGCAGAAAACTATCCTTCTCATCCACAGCATTGAACACTTCCCCTAGAAAAGAATAAGTGAGGAGGGGAGAAAGATCTCTGAATTCAAAACATCAAGTCCACTATAAACCAGTTTTTAATTACTATAACATCTTAATTCTGGTGGTCTACTGCTCAGTAGTCACACTGCCAACTCAAAGGCAGGCAGTTCAAATCCATCAGCTGCTTCCTGGGAGAAAGATGGACAGTTCCCTCCTGTTGATTTACAGCCTCTGGAAATCCACCAAAGGGTCAGCTATGAGTTGATTTCAACTCAAAGATGCATAACAACAACATGATATTGTTAAATCGAAAGGATCATCCCTAATTCTACCTTCAGCTATGTGGAATGGATTTAAGCAGGTCATAATTTTATTCAAAAGAAAATTGTGCCTCAGAAACTTTTAATGACTTGCCCAGAGTCACAGAATCAGAACTAGAAACTAATTGTCCTGATTAGAACTCCACATTTTCATATAATAAAATTAAAAAAAAAAAACCAATTCCTTGCAAGGCCTTCTGTCAGAAACTGGCAAAGTGTTTCTGAAAAGTAAATGTTTCAGACCTTGTAGGTCATGTCTTCTTCATCAGAACTGTTCATCTTTGCTTTTGCAAGAAGGAGCTATAATCCATAAATGAATGTGTGAATGTGGGTACTCTGATAAAACTATTTCCAAGACTCGGTAGATTGGATTTGGTCCACTAAAGTGTAGTTTGAGGATTGTTGCCTGTTCAAAGAATGTAGATCCTGGACCTACTTTTTCTTTCTTTCTTTCTTTCTTTCTTTCTTTCTTTCTTTCTTTCTTTCTTTCTTTCTTTCTTTCTTTCTTTCTTTCTTTCTTTCTTCCTTCCTTCCTTCCTTCCTTCCTTCCTTCCTTCCTTCCTTCCTTCCTTCCCTCCTTCCTCCTTCCTTCTCTCTCTCTCCTTCTTTCCTTCTTTCTTTCTTATTTTCTTCCTTTGTCATTGTTCTACAGTCACACCAAATTCAACAACAATAAATACATTTGATACAGTCGGAGTTAGTCTGTCAAAAGCTGCTACTACTGAGGCCAGCTGAGTTGGAGTTCCACAACCATTGTGATATTTTCCCCCTCATATATGCTGCCCTTCTGAATATTTCTTTGAGATGTCTAAGTTTAAAAAAATCCAAGTAATATTAAGTCATTGATAGTTTCAATCTTTTCTCCACCTATAGTTTTGCCTGTTGATTGTGGATTCATCTTCTTCAGATCCATGACCAAAACTTGGTACCAGTAGTCTTGGAGAAGGCGCAGCTGGACTGCTCTTTGGAAGCAAGAATGATGAGGCTTTGCCTCACATACTTTGAGCATGTTGCTAGGAGGTGCTATTCCTTGGAGAGGGTCATGATGTTGGGAAAGGTAGAGGGTTTGAGAAGGAGAGAATGACTCTCAACCAGGTGGATTGACATGGTGACTGCCACAATGGTCTTGTGTGTCAGGAAGTGTGAGAATGGCACAGGACAGGACAGGATTCAGACTTTTTTTTTCTTAAAGTCACTGCGAGTCACACTCTACTCAACAGCATCTAACAACAACAACAACTAGCAGTCAGGAGATCAGGAGATGTATTGCACTGGGAAAGTCTGTAGTCAGGGACCTCTCCAAATTATTGAAGAATATGATGTCAATTTGAAGACTAAGTTGTGCCCGATTAAGGCCATGGTCTTTTCAGTCACTTGCTATGCATCTGATTACTGAATAATGTCAGAAGAATTGATACCTTTGAGTTGTGGCTTTCGAGAAGAAAACTGAATATCCCATGGGCTGTTAAAAGAATGAACAAATATGTTTTGGAGAAGATGTAGACAGAGTGCTCCTTGGAGGCAAAGATGATAGGGTTTCATCTCACTTTCTTTGGGCATATTTCTAGAAGAGGCTTTTCTTTGAAGAAAGAAATTGTCCTAGGAAACACGGAGACATGGCTAAGGAGAGGAAGATCCTCAAACAGTTGGAGTGACATAATGAGAGTAGCAATGGGCTCAAGTATGTCAGAGATTGTGAAGATGGCACAGGATAGGTCAGGGTTCAGATCTGTTGTATATAGGATTGCTATGACTTGTACTCAACACAGTACCACATATCAACAGCAATTTTAAAAACAAGAGACATCACAAAGAAAATTCAGAGTTGGATATTGATGAACAGATCGAAATGAAAACAGAATTGTGAAAGAGTCTATGTTGGGCAGTCTGCTCCCATTCCATTATTTGCCTCTGAAAACCTGCCAGAGGGTCAGCTATGGAGAAGTTTTGATTTAATGGTATATAACAACATGTCAATTTAAAAAAAAAAAAACCTCATAATTTAGGTGATTAAATGCAAGGTCTTGGTTGGTTAGGAAGACTTTCTCTAAGACTTGGAAGATCTCATTGAATTCCTGGGTGGTACATTGACTCTCTGTTGTGCATACTTGGACCAAGAGGCAGTAGTCAGAACAGAGCAGGGTAACACTGCATGGTTCAAAATTGGGAAGGGTGTACGCCAGGGATGCATCCTGTCTCCATACCTTTTCAACATGTATGCAGAGCAGATTATCCGAGAGGCTGGGCTCTATGAGGAGACTTGTGGCATCAGGATTGGTGGAAGGTCTATTAACAATCTCCATTATGCAGATGACACAACCCTGCTTGCTGAAACTGAGGAGGACCTCATGCACTTGCTGCGAAGGGTCAAGGACTACAGCCTTCAGTATGGACTGAGGCTCAATGTCAAGAAGACAAAGATTCTCACCACTGGACCAACTGGCAGCGTCAGGATGGATGATGAAGAGATTGAGATTGTTCATAGCTTCACTTTGCTCGGCTCCACAGTCAACACTCTTAGCACCAGCAGTCAGGAAATCAAAAAGCGTATCGCGTTGGGAAAGTCTGCTGTTAGGGACCTCTCTAAAGTACTCAGGAGCAACAGTGTCTCTCTGGAGACTAAGGTGCGCCTGATACAGGCCATGGTATTTGCAATCGCTTGTTATGCATCAGAGAGTTGGACAATGACTAGGGAGGACAGAAGGAGAGTGGATGCTTTTGAGCTGTGGTGCTGGAGAAGGGGACTGAATGTACCCTGGACTGCCAGGAAAACAAACGGATTCGTCTTGGAGAGGATTAAACCAAGCTACTCCTTGGAGGCAAGGATTCTGGGGCTTCGTCTGACATACTTTTGACATGTTGCCAGGAGGGACAAGTCCTTGGAGAGGGACATCATGCTTGGGAGGGTTGAGGGACAACGCAGGAAGGGAAGACCCTCTATGAGATGGATTGATTCGGTGACTGTGGTATTAGGGATGGGTGTGTCAGAGGCGGTGCGGTTGGCGCAGGATAGAGCAGGGTTTAGGGCTGTTGTGCATAGGGTCGCTATGAGTTGGAAACGACTCGAGGGCACATAACAACAACAACAACAACATTGACTCTCTTTTCTTAGTAACTTGTCACTTCCTGACAACATGTTCAAAGAGTCTGAGATGGAGTTGCACCATCCTTGCCTCTCAGGAGCACTTGCTTGTATTTGCTCCAAGACATATATTTTTCTTTTCTCAGCCCACGGTCTATCCAATATTCTTTATCAACATCCTATTTCAAAAACCTCAGTCTTTCTGTCTTTTGTATTCACTATCCAACTTTCACAAATATACAAAGCAATTAAAAATAACCTGGCTTTAGGCAAGCACACTTAAACCTAACATATTTACGCTTTAGTATTTAAAAAGGTCCAATGCAACACATCTTTGGATCTCTTAACTGCTGCTGACCATGAGGTCTGTTTGTGGATCCAAAGAAAATTAAGTCTTTGACAACTTGATTCTTTTCTCTGTTTATTATAATATTGCCCATTGATCTTACTCTTATTGCAGTGGTTCTTTCGTGCCACCAAGTTGAGAGCACGTCATAGCAACCCTATGAACAGTAGATATGAAACTCATTCTATCCTGTGCCATCCTCATGACTGGTGATATACTTGGGCTCACTTCTGCAGTCACTGTGTCACTAAGTCTTATTGAAAGTCTTCCTCTCTTTTTTAGACTTCCCACCTTTCCAAGCATTTTGTCTCTGTCCAAGAAGCAGCCCTTCCTAACAACATGCTCAAACTTTGTCAGATGAAGCGTTTCCATCCTTGCAACTCTTACTAGTGACAAGTTAATATTATAGCAATCACAATGAGCACAGACCTACAAAAAAGATGGTGCAAGTCAGATAAACATTTTTTTATCTCAAAAGAAACTTGATGACTAACAAAACAACAATGACACTATCCTTTCTTTCATTACTCATATAATTCTCACCTAAAAATGTCAGCTAAAATCTAAACTTGACCTTTTCAAGTTGATTTCAACTTCCGGAGAGCCCAGATTAGAAATGTGCGACAGGGATTTCTTGTCTATGATCTTAATGAAAAGAGCCTTGATTGTTGTAGTTGTAGTGTAATCTGGAGTCGGAGTCAACTCTCCTTTGACCTTTCAGCAAGTTTTTGGAGACAGTAAATTGCATGGAAGGGGATTACCCATCTTTTTCGCCAAGAGCAGCTGGTAGATTCAAAACACTTTGAGTCTGCTGAACAACTTCTCACCACTAAGGAACAGAACTGTGAGGTTTTAACTTAACTGCTAAGCAAGTTAATGGCAGTTGAAGCACTCCAATTTTTCTTTAGAAGATATAACAATCTATTTCTATAAAGAATTACAACCTCACAAACCCTATGGGTAAATTCCAGCACTGTATAGGCATATATTCCAGTGATTCCGGGAACCTTATTTTTTTTTGTCAATGCCTTCAGTGCAGCTTAAATATCTTTCTTAATTACTATTGGCTCTTGTTCATGTGGTACTTTTTGAACATTTTTGTTGTCAATCAATTATTTTGGTCCAGTAACACTGTATTTCTTCTATCTATTTTTTATGTTTCCTGGATCATTGAAGATTTTGCACATAGAATCACTCAATATTGCACCTCATAACTTGAGTTTGTTTTCAGGCCTTTCAACTTTAGAAATGCCAAACAAGTTATTCTCTTTTTATTTTTCAACATTCCATAATAATAAACTATACTTTGGTTAGGTTGCCAGGAAAGACAAGTCCTCGAAGAAGGACATCATTTTAGAAAGGTCAGTGCAGGAAAGGAAGGCCTTGGATGAGTTAGCTTGACACAGTGACTAGGGTAATGGGGGCAGGTATATCAGGGACAATGAGATTGGTTCAAAATACGGCAGAGTTGAAAGCCGTTGTTCGTAGAGTCACGATGAATCATAGTCAACTCCATAACATTTAAGAAAAACAACAATACATATACATGTATCAAAGTCCAGCTCTCTGATGCATAGCAGGTAATTGTGAAGACCATGATTTGGATCGAGCACAACACCTTAGTCTATAGAGTGACAACGTTACTCTTTAGCACTTTGGAGAGGTCCCTGACATCAGATTTTTTCAGTGCAACTAGTCTTTTGATTTCCTCCTTTCTGGTGCCAAGAGAGAATAAGCTGAAATCTTGATATCTTGTCTATCATGGTACTGCTTCCAAGTGACCAAGTGGTGAGAATTTTTGTTTCCTTAATGTTGAGCTTCAATCTATGTTGAACACTGCCGTTTTATGTGTATGTTGTTGTTGTTGTTATGTGCCGTCGAGTCGTTTGCGACTCATAGCGACCCTATGTACAACAGCCCTAAACCCTGCTCTATCCTGTGCCAATCTCATTGTCTCTGACACACCCATCCCGAGTACCCCAGTCACTGAATCAATCCACCTCATAGAGGGTCTTCCCCTCCTGCGCTGTCCCTCTACTCTACCCAGCACTCTAAAGACCTGTCTCTCCTTACAACATGTCCAAAGTATGTCAGACGAAGCCCCAGAATCCTTTCCTCCAAGGAGTAGCTTGGTTTAATCCTCTCTACGATGAATCTGTTTGTTTTCTTGGCAGTCCATGGTACATTCAGTACTCTTCTCCAGCACCACAGCTCAAAGGCGTCAATTCTCCTTCTATCCTGCCTAGCCATTGTCCAACTCTCTGATGCATAAAAAGTGATTGCAAACACCATGGCCTGTATCAGGCGGACCTTAGTCTCCAGAGGGACACTGTTGCTCTTGAGTATTTTGGAGAGGTCCCTAACCGCAGACTTTCCCATCACAATACGTTTTTTTATTTCCTGGCTACTGGTGCCAAGAGTGTTGACCGTGGAGCCAAGCAAACTGAAGCTGTGAACAATCTCAGTCTCTTCGCCATCCATCCTGATGATACAGATTGGTCCAGTGGTGAGAATTTTTGTCTTCTTGACATTGAGCCTCAGGCCATATTGAAGGCTGCAGTCCTCGACCCTCTGCAATAAGTGCATGAGGTCCTCCGTTTCAGGGAGCAAGGTTTTGTCATCTGCATAACGCAGATTGTTGATAGATCTTCCACCAATCCTAACGCCACGCCTCTCCTCATAGAGCCCCGCCTCTCGGATAATCTGCTCTGCATACAGGTTGAAAAGGTATGGAGACAGGACACATCCCTGACGTACACCCTTCCCAATTTTGAACCATGCAGTGTTGCCCTGTTCTGTTCTGACGACTGCCTCTTGGTCCAAGTATAGGTTTCGCATTAGCACGATCAAATGTTCTGGGATTCCCAGTCTTCTCAGAGTCAGCCACAGTTTGTTATGATCCACGCAGTCAAATGCCTTTGCATAATCAATGAAACACAGATGTAGATGTAGATGTAGATGTAGATGTATATAAACACACACACACACACACACACACACACACACACACACACACTGTGAATCTTGTCAGAAAGCAAAGAGAACCAAAGGAATTTTATTGTGTGGATCACAACGAAGTGTGGCTAACCTTGAGAAGAATAGGAATCCCAGAACACTTGATTCATATGAAACCTATACTCAGGCTAGGAACCAGTCCACAGAACAGCACACAATGCATGGTTCAAAATCAGGAGAAGAGTGCATCAGTGATGTGTCCTGTCGCCATAACTTTTCAATATATATGCAGAACAGATCATTCAGGTAGCAGGGCTTTATGAGGAGGAATGTGGCATCAAGATTGGAGGAAGACTCATCAATAACCTGTTATGCAGTTGACACAACCTTGCTTGCTGAAACTGAGAAGAATCTGAAATGCTTGCTACAGAAATTCAAGGATTATAGTTTTCAAAACAGATTGAAGGTCAACATCAAGAAGACAAAAATTTTCATGACCAGGCCTATTGGCAGCACCATGGTAGATGAAGAAGAAATTGAGGTTGTTAATAATTACAGCTTGAATGGCTCCACAATCAACACCCTTAACACCAGCTGTCAGGAAATCAGAAGACTAATTGCTTTGGGAAAATCTTTCAGGGACCTCTCCAGAGCACTGAGAAGCAATAATATCAGTCTAGAGACTAAGGTGCGCCTGATCCAGGCTTTGATTTTTGCAATTACTTGCTATGCATCAGAGAGCTGGACAATGACTAAGGATGACAGAAGAAGAATTGATGCCTTTTAGTTGTGGTGCTGGAGGAGAGTCTTGAATATACCATGGACTGCCAAGAAAACAAATAGATCTTTCTTGGAGAGACTGAAACCTCGTTGGAAGCAACTCTGTCTCACATCCTTTGAGCATTTGGCAAGGAAGCACCAATCCTTGGAGAAGGACATCATGATTAGAAGGGTGGAGGGACAGCACAAGAGAGGAAGAAATCATGTGACATGAATTGATACAGCAACAGGGACAATGGAGGTAGAGATGTCAGAGTCAGTGAGACTGGCTCAGAACAAAGCAGGCTTCAGAGCTGTTGTACATAGGGTTACTATGAGTCACATTAACAAATGCAACAATATAGACATGTAATACACAGACATATGCATGTGTATGTTATACATACATGTAACAAAGTATGAGGTCCAGACCTCAGATGTATAGCAAGTCATTGAAAAGACAATGGTCCAAAGCAGGTGTACTTTAGTATTCAAACTTAAATCATCGCTCCTCAGTACTTTGGAAAAGTCCCTGACAACAGACTTGTCCAGTGAAATATAGCTTCTGACATCCTGACTGCTGGTGTTAAGGGTATTGACTGTGGATCCAAGTAAGATGAATTTGTTGATGATTTCAATCTGTACTCCATCTATGATGCTATTTCTTCTTCCAGAGGTGAGGATATTTATCTTTCTGATGTTGTGATGCAGTCCATATTGAAGGCTATAATGTTTGATCTTCTGCAGCAAGCATTGCAAGTCTTCCCCACTCTTAGTAAATAAGGTTGTGTCATCTGCATAATACAGGTTTTTAATGAATCTTCCTCTGTAGATCCTGATTCTACATTCTTCTTCACAGAATCTAACTTCATGAATGATTTGCTCAGCATACACATTAAATAGGTATGGAGAAAGGATATAACGCTGATAAGTACGTTTCCTAGTTTTAGATCATTTCAGATAATTGTTCAGGCCAAGAGCTTCTTGGTCTAGGTACAGGTTTCATATGAGCATGATTAAATGTTCTGGAGTTCCAATTCATCTCAGTATTAACCAGCATCATGACAGATGGTGAAGAGATTGAGATTGTTAACAACTTTAGTTTGCTTGACTGTACAATCAAGACTCCTGATACCAGCAGCCAGAAAATAAAAAGACAAATTGCATTGGGAAAGTATTTTGTTAGAGAACTCTTTAAAGTAATGAAGAGCAACGATGTCAGTCTGGAGATTAAGGTGGGCCTGATCCAGGCTATGATCTTTGCAATTACTTGCTGTGCATCAGAAAGCTGGACAATGATTAGGGATGATAGAAAGAGAGTTGATGCTTTTGAGCTGTGGTGCTGGAGAAGAGTGTCGAATATACCACGGACTGCAAAGGGAAAAAACAAGTTCATCCTAGAGATAGTGAGACCAGACTTCTCCTTGAAGACAAGGATTCTGAAGCTTCCATCTGACATACTTTGGACATGTTGCAAGGAGAGACTAGTGCCTGGAGAGGGACATCATGCTTGGGAGGGTGGAGGGACAGCACAAGAGAGGAAGACCCTCATTGAGATGGACTGATTAAGTGACTGGTGTAATGGGGGTGGGGGTGTCAGAGACAATAAAACCGATATAGGATAGACTAGGATTTAGGGCTGTTGTACATAGGATCATGTTGTACATGAGTTGCAGGTGACTCAATGTCACATAACAACAACAACAACAATATACGCCAAATGCTTTTACAGAGTCAATAAATCACAAATAGATGTTCTTCTGATATTCTTTGCTTTCAGTCAGGATCTATTTGACATATGCAGTGATATCCTTAATGGACTCTTGAATCCAGCTTGTACTTCTGGCACTTCTTTCTCAATGTACTTTTCTGACCTGTTTTTTATAATCTTCAGCAATGTTTCTGCATTGTATTGGGTCAACTTTCTTGGAAATGGGAACAATTATGGATCTCTACCAGTCGGTTGACCAGGCAGCTATCCTTCAAATACCCTGGCATAGACTGATGAGCACATTCAGAGCCGCATCTTTTAGTTCAAACATCTCGATTTATATTCTAACAATTCCTTGGACCTTCTTTTTCACCACAACATCAAACATACTATCCATGGAGATAGCAAAGATCATTACAAAGTCAGAAAAAGAAAGAATTATCAAAATGAACACCATAAAAGGCTCTAAAAATTGCACAAGAATGTAAAAAATCCAAAACAAAGGGAATAAATTCAAAAGTAAAAGAGCTGAATGTAAGATTTCAAAGGCAGTTTGAGAAGGCAAAGCAAAATATTACTACTTCTGAATGAGTTTTAACCACCAACCTTTACATTAAAAGTTAAAAAGAAGTAGTTTTTGCCATCAAGACACCTTACCAAACAACTCATAGCATGCTAATTGAATATTGAAACAGGAAATGAGACTTAGAGAATTCTAGCTCACTCCTGAAGAGATGAAAATTAGTATTTCTTGCTTTTTACTGACTGTGAAATGCCTCTATGTTTTCTTCAAGATAAGGCATAGAAGAAACACAAGTTCACTTTTACATTAAAGCTTAAGCTCCTCTGCTATTTAATTCTTCCTTTGGGATAGAAAAAGTTCAGTTGCTAAGGAAGTTTTGTAATATGCAGCGAGTTAGAGATTCTGTATGACCAGCAGGCATATGTGATGGGTTTCATCTTCCTGTGCCGGGATTCATCATACTCGTCGATTAAGTAATTTGGTTCCTCATTTGAAGATAACTGTTCCCACATCATGAGGTAGAGAAGTACATGCACACTCTCTCCCCCAGAACATATTTAGATTAATGGAATTTTATTCTAGTCTTCATGTATTAGCTAGTACTACAGTAAAGTCTCACTCTGTTTGTATTCTTTGTCAAAGTATTCCAAATTCTGTCCTCTCCTTTCAGTGATAATATCAAAATTTTTAGGAAATGTTTCATTTCATGATCTCAGTGAGCTTTGTGTTTACCACAGAGATGGCCATAAGGCAAATCATAACCTCCTCAGTTTCCACAATGTTCATTTTCTTTAAAAGAAAGAACCTGCAAGACAGAAAATGGAATAGAAAGTAACCCTTTAGCCATTAATAAGTGGGACTGTATATTGGAAAAAACGCTGTCATTTTGGCATGGGGAAAAGGCATTTGGCCTTGGTCATTCGGGTTGAATCTCAGTGGAGGTAAAATAGATAATAATTGGAAAATCAGCATCTTTTTACAATAATGAACTTTGTTCTAGGCTATTCTTAACATCAACAGTTCTTGCTAATTGAAAATGATTTCACAGCTCCAAAGAACAGTTGCACATCTTGGGCCAATTAGAAGTTCTGAGTCTTAGTTTCAATAGGTATAAAATAAGGCATAGAACATCTATTTTGAAAGATCTTAATGGTGTTGCATACCTCAGCCATCTTTTGTTGTTATTATGGGTTTCTGTTGAGATGACCCCAATTCCTGGTGGCCAAAGAAAGAAATGGCATCTAGTGTGCATCCACTCCATCTTTTCTTATAGGTTTGAGCCCATTATTGCACCTGTTGTGTCAATCTGTCTCATTGAATGCTTCCTCATTTTCTGGATGCAGGCCCCACCCAGACTCACCTCCCTCCTCACTTGGACCCAGTTGGTGTTGCTGACTCTGATAGAGAAAGACATGCACACTCTCAACTGCTCTTTCTAGAGGGATTTCTGATGACACAGTCCTTAGGGAGGTGTGCAGCTAACCCAAAAGTGCCCGTTCAACTTCATCAACAGCTCTGCAGGAGAAAGATGAGCCATCTCTGCCCTCGTGATACACAACCTTATAAAAACCTAGTGAGAGAAGATCTTCACCCTGAAACCCACAGCGTCCCTTTTCAGCAGGAAGTAGCTAAGAGAATACGCCGTCCCCTTTTCCTTATGAGTCAGGGTGAAGTCTCTCTCAGGGAGGAGTGATAGGGAATGGCAAAGGACACACTGACAACGGAGATTAATCGGAACTGGTTTTGACAAGCACTGTGGTAATGGGACAATTAAAACAGACTTTGAAGGGGGAAAAAAAGAGGAATGAACTGGGGAGGCGGGTAGAGAAAATAGTGCAACAATGAATGAATGGAAAGCCAAAATCTCTGTAAATGTTCATGAAAATTAATAAAATTTAATAAAAAACAAACAAATAAACAACAACAACAACAACAACAAAAACCTGCCGGAGGGCCCACTATGATTCTCTTTCAACTTGGCAGTGAGGACTTCGCGTGATACCTAAGGTTTCCAAGCTGTTGTATTTATAGGGGCAGATTGAAAATTCTTTATTCCACGATGCTCTGGAGGTGTTCAAAGCACCAATTTTTTCAGCTGAACGTTCAACCAGGACTCCTTATAAGTGGGCAGGTAAACACTTCTGAAATGTTTTGTACTTGTTATTCAAACCAAAAGTTTATTGCAAAAACCATCATTTCTTTTAGTCTATCTGTTTTGTTTACTTTTTCTCTTCCCAACTCCTAACTGCTCTTTTATCCCTTAATTTACATAATAATCTCATCTTTTTCTCTTAATCTGTAAAACTCATGTAATCCTTCCTTATATGAAGAATTATCCTTGAGAATTCCCCCCACCCCATGACTTGACTTTATGAACTAAGAAGTTGAGCTGCCTTTGAATACAAATCTCCCAGAGTCACTGATTATATTGTAAATAGGTTCCTCAAAGGGGTCCTCATAAAATGTTGACATAATATTTTAATAATAATAATAATAATATAGACAAAGTCTATGTATTGTTGACTTTAAGACTCACAATATTATTGCTATGAGTGTAAATTTGGAAGCCATGAGAGAAAGTAAAGCTCTGTTTTTCAGTATCCTTCTCTGTTTCTGAGGGGAGCTGATGGTCTAGCCAATGAGAGATGCACTGTTTACCTGAAGGTGCCACCTTTCTTTTGGTTTGAATCCACAAGCAGATCTGGCATTTTTTTCCCTATGTGATGTACAGCATGAAAAATTCCCTGGATGGTCAGCTATGAGCTGATTCTAACGCAATGGCAAAGAGTTTTGCCTTCTCTATTTAAGTATCACAGAAAACTGAGCACTAAAAAGGTTAAAAGGGCAAAAAGTGTAGAAAATAGAGTTATAAAGACAACAGGAAAACCTAGCACAAAATCAGAAGCAGGGCTGCCCTTGCACAACTCGAGGTGTGGGTGGGGTGAAGGAAATGGGAAGGATCTTTTGTGAAAATCAATGTAGTCAAACATTGTAAATAAATCAGAGTAATATAAAAATATGCATAATATTGATAGCTAGAGATATATCAACTATATATTTTGAGACTAAATATTATTCAAAATTAACTTGAAATTAATAAAAAATAGGTGTGATTTAGGAAACACTGAAAATATACACACATACTATTGCCACCGAACCACCTGAAGGGAATGAAATTACTCGGTTGATGGTATTGTGTAAAGACAATTGCTTCCAAGGGCATTGATTGTGGACCTAAGTAAAACAAAATCATTTTTATAAAAATGTCCATGTACAGGTTCTATATGAACACAACTAAGTAGTCTGAAAGGCCTGTTTATTTTTCCAAAACTCTGTCTCAGATGCCACTGTTGTTACCTGCTGTCAAGCTGAATTCAACTCATAGTGACCCTTGGCACAATAGCTGTGAATCTTTCTCTATCTTAAACCATTCTCATTGTCTCTGACACACCTACTTTCATTACCCCAGTTATTGTGTCAAGCCATTGTATCCATGGTCTTCCTCTCCTGAGCTGTCCTTCCACAGACTGCTCCCTCCTGGCAACACTCCCAAAGAATGTGAAATGGAACCTCAAAATCCTTGCTTCTAAGGAGCAGCTTGGTTTCACACCATCTAGGACAGAACACTTGATCATTCTAATGTGAAACCTATACTTAGACCAAGAGGCAGTCATCAGAACAGAGCAAGGAAACACTGCATGGTTCAAAATTAGGAAGGGCATATGCCAGGGATGGGTCTTATCTCCATACCTTTTCAAACTATATGCAGAACAAATTATCTGAGAGTCTGGGCTCTATGAGAAGTGTGGCGTCAGGATTGGTGGAAGATCTATTAACAACCTGCATTATGCAGATGACACAACCCTGCTTGCTGAAACTTAAGAGGTCCTGAAGCACTTGCTGCAGAGGGTCAAGGACTGCAGCTTTCAGTATGGATTGAAGCTCAATGTCAAGAAGACAAAGATTCTCACCACTGGACCAATTGGCAGCATAAGGATGGATGGTGAAGAGACTGAGATTGTTAACAACTTTAGTCTGCTTGGCTCCATGGTCAACTCTCTTGGCACCAATAGCCAGGAACAAAAAATGTATTGCAATGGGAAAGTCTGCTATTAGGGACCTCTCCAGGGTACTGAAAAGCAATGGTGTCACTCTAGAGACTACAATGACTAGGGAGGATGGAAGGAGAATTGATTTCTTTGAGCTGTGGTGCTGGAGAAGAGTATTGAATGTACCATGGACTGCCAAGAAAACAAACAGATTCATCCTGGGGAGGGTTAAACCAGGCTGCTCCTTGGAGGCAAGGATTCTGGGGCTTCACATGACATACTTTGGACATGTTGCAATGAGGGTCCTTGGAGAGGGACTTTATGTTTGAGAGGGTGGAGGGACGGCACAGGAGGGGAAGACCCTTTATGAGGTGGATTGATTCAATGACTGGGGTAATCGGGATGGATGTATCAAAGACCGTGCGATTGGCACAGGACAGAGCAGAGTTTAGGACTGTTGTACATAGGGTTGCGATGAGTCGCAAGTGACTCGACAGCACATAACAACAACAACAACAGGACAGATTTGTTTGTTCTCTTGACAGTTCATGGTATGTTCAATATTCTTCTCCAGCACCACAACTCAAAGACATCTCCTTCTATTATCCTCAGTCATTGTCCAACTAAGTGTTGTATTGCAAGCTATTGCAAAGATCATGGCCTAGGTCAAGTGTACCTTAGTTGTTAGACTGAGATTGTTGCTCTTCAGCACTCTGGATACGTCCCTGAGGGCATGTTTTACTAATGCAATTCATCTTTTGATATCCTGACTTCTAGTGCTAAGAGTGTTGATTGTGGAGCTGAGCAAGCTGAAATTGTTAACACTCTCAAATTTTCTCCTTCTATCATGTCGCTATAAATTGGCCTCGTGATGAGAATCTTTATCTTCTTGATGTCAGTCTCAACAAGCAAGGTTGTGTCATCTTCATAACAAGTTGTTGATGTGTATTGCTTCAAACCTAATTCCACTTTGCTCCTCATAAAGTCTATCCTCCTACATGATCTGTTCCACACATAGACTGAGAGGGTAAAGAGACAAGGCACATGCCTGACATATTGCTTTTCTAATTTTCAATCACGCAGCATTTCCTTGCTCTGTTCTGACGTCTGTTTCTTGGTCCAAGTATAGGTTGCACATGCCCACAATCAAGTGTTCTGGGATTCCCATTCTTTTCAAGGTTAGCCGCAATTCGTTGTGATCCTCGTAATCCAAAGCCTTTACATACAAAGTGAAAAGTAAAAGCACCGATAAATTAAATGGTAAAGGCCATTGTTTAATAAAATGCACCTTGATTTCCAAAGTTAAAATGTGATACAATGAAACAATTACTTTTATTAACCACTGCATCCAAGCACTATATTTTTACCCTGTTCTCATGCAATTCTTTTGTAAAATAGCTGACAATATACTTCATCAAAACAAATGATAAAGACAAGGAACCAACAATGATCCCTTTCAAAAACGGGACAGTTTTGCAAAGATTCTCATAAATGTAGTTATAGATCTGGGATTGAAAGTACTTAAATGACATTAGATATAATATTAGATATAAGTTTGGAAGGAAACTCTCCAGGGATGGGGAGGGAAAGACAAGTCAGCAGAACACATGATTTAATGAAGATTAAATCAACAATCAAAGCTACACTCAAGATGGATTATTTAAGAAAAATAGATAAAGACATGTGGAGACATACAGTAAAATAAACACGAAACAAGAAAGGGAATAAATCATAGTGTACTGACTTTTTATTAAATTATATTTACTAAATTATGCAAATTATTGTCACCATTTAGAAATAACGTACACAAAAACAAGGACTATGACTTCACACAAGGATGTAATGATATCAATTTTGATATCAAAAAGCAAAAAATTGAGATGATAAAAACTAAAAAGCAGAAGTAGGAAGAGAGATGAAGGAGAGGAAAGAGGTGTCGCTATGCTTACTGTGTGCCCATGGCTAAAGAGAAACTCTTATATTTGATGCATAAGAAATGAAATCACAAATATATTCATAAAATGACTAAGAAAATCAAAAGACGAATTGAAAATTGGAATAAGAGAATAAAAGTAGAGTTGGTTATAAATGATCTAGACCAATAAAGCTGACTATTTCTAAAATGGATAAATAAACCAGTATGAAAACATTAGTTTTATATTCTTGTGATTTTGAGCCTTAGAGTAGCGAGGGATAGGCCTGGAAATTGCATGTCACTAAAAATCTTATTTTATTTCTCTTGTTTCCATTCTTAATACATTTGCATATATTTCTGTTAGAAAAAAATAAATTAAGCAAATTCAGTAAGTGGAGGTAATTCCAGTTCCTTCTGGGATTGGGTTTGATAACTAGAGGATCTGAGCCACTGTCCAGGGTTCCTGGATTTACATCATGGACAAGGAGACGATTCAAGGCATCAGTACTTCTGATGAGCCAGTGAGGAGTGGGAAGCTATAGAGAGAAGAAAAGAGAACAAAGTCAAAAGAAGAGAATGAGATTTGTGACTTCAGTCAAATGACTAGGCTTTGGGGAACTAGCAATCTTGCAATTCCTTTTCTTTGAAAACCTTTCCATCAGCCTGCCATTTGTGACCCTCAGAAACAAAAGAGTTTAGGCTGATGAGGGAAAATATGGTGAAGTTCAGGACACACACTGGTAGCAGCAAGTGATGTCAATCTTTCACATAAATCACAGAGCCTTAACTCTCAAGAGTCTGAAGGGTGCTGAGGACACATCTTGTTTACATTCTGAAATGGAGCATCAGCCCCTAATGATCTGGAAATTCATCGCCATGAATTTGTGCATTAAGCTAAACAATGGTCCAAGTTCTACTAAAACCCAGCTGACTGGAGGAGCTACTCATTTAAAATCTCTTTTGTTCCTCTGATTTCAGTTTAGACCAACAGCTCCACTTTGCCTTGGATTCTTTTCTTTTTCTTATTTTTTTTATTTTAATTGAGCTTTTAATGAAAGGTTATAGAGAACGTGAATTTTCATTCACTCACTGTTGCACATTTTTCTCCCTACCC
>NW_006399785.1:14292395-14293470 GCF_000299155.1 Elephantulus edwardii | reverse complement strand
TTACTTCCATCTCTTTGCTATTGCAATAAGCATAGGTGTGCATACACCTGCTTGGGTGGCAGTTCTGATTCCTTTAGGGTATATTCCCAGCAGTGGAATTGGAGAGTCAAATGGTATTTCCATTTCCAACATTTTGAGAAAGTGTTGTACTGCCTTCCATAGTGATTGTACCATTTTACACTCCCACCAACAGTGAATAAAGGTTCTAGTTTCTCTAAATCCTCACCAGCATTTGTTGTTTGCCACTCTCTCAAATTTTTTCTGTTACCAGTGGTCTGAGAGGATATCTCGTAGCTGTTTTGATTTGTATCTCTCTTAGAGTTAGGGATTTTTGAACATTTCTTCACGTGTTTGTTCACAATTTTAACGTCGTCTTTGGTGAAGTGTCTGTTCGTATATCATATTCTGTGCCTATTTTGCAATTGGTTTTTGTTTACTTTTATCTTGCTGTGATGCTGGAGTATTCTATAAATTCTAGACATAAGACCCTTATCAGACATGTCCTTACAAGATATTTTTTTCTCAGTCTGACTTTCTTTTTTACTCTTTTAGAGAAGTTTTTGGTTGTTATTTTTTTGTTTAGTTGGTTTTTTTGAGATACTAAATCCATTAGTTTTTTTAATCTATTTTTGTTACTGTTTGAATGAAAAGATAGACATTATTAGAAGTATTAATATCAATATAATATTTAAAAGCATACCCTTTATGCTTATTATATCCATGGGTTGTTATTAAGTGCTGTCGAGTCATAGATGACTCATAGCCTATTAACGAAACACCTGAGTGCTGTTCATAGAGTTTCTGAAAGCAAACCATTTGGGAAGTGGATGCAACATGATAGCAACATACAAGTATTATATATTTTTAATTGTGATTTTAGTGGAAGTTTATAGAAAGTTGGACTTTCATTCATTCATTGTTGCATATTTTCCTCCCTCAGTTAATTCACTTTACTTGCATCTCTTATTCTGGATTGTTGTCATACAAATAATGCATAATCACATATTCCTCTTAAATAATTGTTTCCTTCATCAGTTCTAATGCAGTGTTCATTATTTATCTCCTCTTTTCTTTT
>NW_006399785.1:14290439-14291445 GCF_000299155.1 Elephantulus edwardii | reverse complement strand
ATTCTCTCCTAGTTGTAAGTTTTTCAGGATGCTTGAAAAACTGTTCATGTTGAGGATTAGGGTATCTAGGGTTCTTCCAAGCTTTTCTCTGATGAAGTTTATAGTTCTTGGTTTCAGTCCTTGGTCCTTGATCCACTTTGAGTTGTTTTTTGTTTATGACATTCTAGAGACTAAGGTGTTCCTGATTCAGGTCGTGATCTTTGGAATTACTTGCTATGCATCAGAAAGCTGGGCAATGATTAAGGATAATAGAAGAAGAATGCATGCCTTTGAGTTTTGGTGCTGGAGAAGATATACAACAATGAATGAATGCAAATATACATGATTCTATTAGCTAGGATTTTATTGAAGATTTTTGCATCTTTGTTCATGAGTGATATTGATCCATAGTTTCCTATTTTGGTGTTGTCTTTATCTAAATTTGGTATCACGAATATGTTTGCTTCATAGAATGAGCCTCGGAAGATTTCATAGTTTTCTATTTTTTGAATACTTTATGTAAAATTAGTGACAGTTCTTTTCTGAACATTTGATAAAGTTTGCTAGTAAAACCATCTGGTGCAGGGCTTTTGTTTGTTATAAGTTGTTTTATTACCTGTTCAGTGTCTTCTTTTGTTACCGGTTTATTCAGGTCTGCTAGAATCTGTATCCGTTTAGGTAGATTGTGAGTTTCTAAGTAATTATCCATTTCCTCTAAGATTTTATATTTGTTTGAGAACAGTTTTTCAAAATATTATGTTGTTAACCTTTTCATTCTAGTTGATTGTTTTTTGATATTACCCTTTTCATCTCTTATTCAGATTATTTGTGTCTTTTCTTTCTTTTCCTTTGTTAGTTTGGCTAGTGATTTGTTGATTTTATTGGCCTTTTCGAAGAACCAACTCCTGGTTTTGTTGATAGTTTCAACTGTTTTTCTGTTTTCTATTTTATTTATTTATGTCCTAATTGTCATAATTTCTCTTCTTTTAGAGGTAAACAGGTTTTTGCTGTTTGCTTTCAACTTTTT
>NW_006399785.1:14281760-14287177 GCF_000299155.1 Elephantulus edwardii | reverse complement strand
TATTCTGCATTGCAGTTTCTTGTTTTCCTAGAGTTTCTAATTCCATATTTGTTTTATCTGCATTGCCTTTGATTGTTTTTATAATTTCCTCTTGGCTTTTGATTGTAGCATCCTATAATTCTTTATGTTTGTTTTTCACCCATTGAAAATATTCAATCATTTTTCTTTTGAATTCTGTTTCAGAAAGTTCCATCTGGCTTTTTGGCTTCCAGAATTCTCTTGATTCTGTGTTTTGATTCTTTTTTTGGGGATAACTTCTTGCTTTGATTTTGTGTAAGGTTTGTGGTAGCCTACTTCTTTAGTGCCATTGCTGTGGTAAAATTTATCCTACCTGGGGCTAGAGCAGGAGCTTGTTCTGATGATCTTGGCTCCAGAGCTTACTGCTCCATAAAGGGCATGGGCAGCTCACTCTGCCTGAATTTCTCTCTGACTTAACAGAGAGCTCAACACCCTAGTAGGGAGTAAGAGGACAAATCACTCTGCCTATTTTTTTCCTCTCAAGTCCTATGGCAAGAGTATCTGTGACTGGGGGACGGCTGTGATTCTCTTCACCACTCTGACAATTCAGGGTGAAGGACTTTGTTTTGGACTCTCTACACTCTGGCTATATCCCTGTGGCTGCTGATTGCTTGAGTCGGCTAGTTTATGTGTACGACTGGCAAAGCAGGAGGATGTCTCAGACCATAGTAATGTCTTGGCAGGACCCAGAATTTGGTGATACTCTCCCTTGTGGCCTGAAAGCCCACTGCTGTGCAAGTCCAAAAAAGTCCTCCCCATCTCCCCTGGCTGTATGTGAAGCTGAGGGTGCCAGAGCACTCACTGGAAGTCCAATGGCAATTTTCACCTGTGGGTGTGGTAGGGTGGATTGGGCACTTCCAGGCTCGCAAGATAATGGAGCTGCAGGCATCCAAAAAGGTCCTCCCCACCTCTCCTGACTCTGTGTAGGGCTGAGAGTCTTTGTACACTGTACAATTCTTTGTGTGGACTTTTCTAATTAATTAATAATAAGGATAATAGTAGTGCTTCATTAACTCATTACCTACAGATGCTATTATTAACTTTATATTGTTGTTGTTACATGCTGTCGAGTTGACTATGACTCACAGTGACCCTATCCTTGCCCTATCCTGAGCCATCGCCACTGTCTCTGACACACTGGACTCCATTGCCACAATCACTGTGTCAATCCATCTCATCGAGAGTCTCTGTCTCCTGTGCTGATCATCTTCCCTTCCGAGCATGATGTCCTTCTTTGAAAAGACCAGGGGAAAAGTGGACCTTTTCTTCCAACACTGATGCGCTCTTAATAGTCCAATTTATTCAATTATTTGCTCATCACATAGACCAAAATAGATTGATTAAAGATTAATGACTAAGAACTTCTCTAACAGGGTAAAAAGGAAAGCCACACACTGGCAAAAAATATTTGGTAAGGATATGTCTGATAAGGGACTTATGTCTAGAATTTATAGAATACTCAAGCACCACAGCAAGATAAAGGTAAACAACCCAATTGTAAGATGGGCACAGGATATGAACAGACACTTCACCAAAGAAGACATTCAGATGCCTAACAAGGACATGAAGAAATGTTCAAAATCCCTACCTCTAAGAGAGATGCAAATCAAAACTACTAACCCCAGTAAGAATAGCAAAATTCAACATAGAAGCAAACAACAAATGCTGGCAAGGTTGTGGAGAAACTGGAACCTTTATTTATTTACTGTTGGTGGGAGGGTAAAATGGTACAATCACTATGGAAGGCAGTATGACACTTTCTCAAAATATTTAAAATAGAAATATTATTTGATCCTGCAATTCCAATACTGGGCTTATAGGTTAAAGAAATCAGAATTGCCACCCAAACAGATATGCACACCCATGTTTATTGCTGTGTTGTTCAAAATAGCAAAGAGAAGAAACAACCCAAGTGCCCATCAGCAAATGAATGGATAGAAGAGCTGCTATATCCACACAATGGAATACTATGTAACACTGAAAAGAAAGGAACTAATGATATATCATACAAAATGGTTTGCCCTGGAGGACATTATGCCGAGTGAAATATCTCCGTCACAAAAGGACAAATACTGCATAATGCCACTGTTATAAAACAGGACTGACATGGGGAGAAACTAAGAAAAGAGGGAATAAATAATGTATACTGCTTTGAAACAGATGAGGAATTGAAATGCTTAAAAGGAATATAAGATTTGATATTATTTGGATGACAACAGTCCAGAATAAGAGCTGCATAGCACAGTGAACTTGGATGGGGGGTTGGTAATTGTACAACAATTAAAAAATTATTTTTTTTCAAAGAGAAATGTGAACTGATGGGGGTGGTGGGCAGGGAGGAAAATGTGCAACAATGAATGAAAGGAAATCCAAGTTTTCTATAAACTTTCATTAAAATCTCAATTAAAATAAAAAAGTAATAATAATTTTTAAAAGAATATATACAACAGTACTTTAATGATTTATACAACATAAAATTTTTAAAAAGTATGACATACTTTTTCCATTGACATTTCTGTACTTGTTCATCTAAGAACAGTTTAAAGTTGTCCATAATCCATGATTAACCTTTGGAGGCACTTAGCTATCACCAAAATACCGCCAGGTTTTAATAATCTTCTTAAGATATTGAAAACATCTCTGAAATGCTTCAAAACTAGACTGAATTTAAGTTCATTGATTTTATCACCTGATTCAAAGGGCAATTCACTTTGGCAGAAGTCATATGGTCTTTATATTTTTCTTTATAATTCATTTTTCTACCTTTATAAATCTGAGAGAAAGAAGAATGCCGATAAAGAAAAGACAGAACAATGACCTTTTAAGTGATTAATTTCTGGATCTTATAGAGTTATCCTTTAATGCTCAAATAACACATTTGCACTGATTTATTGCTTTGTCAATTAGGAAGTCATTTAGAGAGGTTTCATTACTATTTCTCTATTGTGAAGGAGCCAATGGAAAGTTGTTCTTTTTTAAAGCTAATACATCATTTGGAAAACAACAAAATTTCCTTTTAAAAATTTTAGAAAAAATTCCAGACCTCATTATTGTTTGTTGATCAAAGTTGCTATGAAGAAACTTTACTTTTCCCTGTGTCATTTGGATAAAGGATAACTAACTTATTACTAATAAAAATGGCTATCAGATCAAATGCTGACAAATGATGTTTTTAAGTTCTTTGCACTTGTATAAAATGAATTGAATTTGTTTTCCCATTGACCACTATGAGATAGAAGGTACTAATCCCTCCCCACCCTACCCCCCCTTTTTTTTTTTACAACTCTGGTGCCTAAGTGGTAAGAACTTTTCACTGCAATCCTAAAGGCAAAGGTATGAAGTTCAAATCCACCAGATGGACAATCACCTCCCATTTGATTAACTGCCTCTGAAAACATGCTGCAGGATCATCTTTGGGTCGCTTCTAACTCGATGGTATTCAACAACAACACACTTGGGCTCAGAGAATTAAATATTCAGACTGTGGTTGTTTTCAGGTGTTTGCAAGTTGAATATGACTCATATCTACCCTATGAACAAAAGATCTGAACCCTGTTCTATCGTGCATTTTCCTCAAATTGCTTGACACACAAGATCCCATTGCAGTAGTCACCATATCAATCCACCTGATTGAGGGTCTTCCTCTTCTTCGCTGACCCTCCACCCTTCCCAGCATCATGTCCCTATAGCCCCCTCCTAAGAACATACCCAAAGTATGTGAGGTGAAGCCTCATCAGTCTTGCCTCCAAAGAGCACTATGGCTGCACCATTTCCAAGACATATCTGTTTATTTTTTTGCCCGTCTGTGGGATTTTCAGTGCTCTTCTCCAACACCACAGGACAAAAGCATCAATTCTTTTTCTGTCATCCTCATTCATTGTCCAGCTCTCATATGGATAGCATGTGATCACAAAGACAATGGCCTGAATCAGAGGCACCTTAGTCCTTAAATTGACACCATTAAATTTGGAGAGGTGTCTAAATGTAGATTTTGAGTGGAAAAAGAAATGTCAGTATTGGAGAGTCCAGTTGATTGATGGTTCCTTTACACATAGACTCAAGTTCTCCTGGCAACAAAACTTGAAATGGGACGAATGGAATATTTAAGATGATGAGGCACATTAGAGTTGAGAAGACACTAACCAGAGAAATAAAATTGCCATTGTGCCAGTTGTAGCTCATGTTCTAGGAGGACACTGAAGAACTACCTCACAGGGTTTCCAAAGCTGTTAATCTTCATAGGAGTGGATTACTACACCTTCCTCTACCTGGAGAATGCAATAGTGTGAATTATAACATTGCAGATAAGATTTAGGTCTTTGATATTCGTATAAAAAGTTCTTGAAGACTAACAACAGCTATTCATAGAGTCTCTATGACTCATACTCAAGGGCATCTAACAAGAACACAACAACAGTTAATATCAGAGAAATATGGGTTCAAATACTCACAACTTCTCACTCTACGTATCTTCATTGAGTATACACACAGATGGTACAAATTTTCTTACATAGAGTGAAGAGGATTGAGGCACTTGCTGAAGAATAGAAAGGAGTATCATGTTTAGTATGGATTATTCCTCAACATCAAGAAAACAAATTTCCACCATTGGATCAATAGGCAAAATCACGATAGGTGGAGAAAGAGTTTTATTTTATTTAGATTTACAGTCAATATCCCTGAAACCAAGGAGTCAAGAACTCAAACAACATATTGAATTGGACAAATATGTGGCCAAGGACGTCTTTAAAGTGAGAAAGAGCAAGGGTGTCTGTTTAAAGAGTGTGGTGGGCCTGCTATTTTCAACTGTGTGGAAAAGTTCAACAAAAGACTGAAGAAGTGAGGACTTCAAGCTTTCCTACTGGTACTGGTGAAGCGTTCTGTGGACTGCCAAAAGAATAAGCCAATTATGTTCTGGAAGAATTTCTACCATGGTGCTTTTTAAAGGCAAGTAAGGTTAGATTTCATCTCACATACTTTGGACATGTTACCAGAAGGGGCTTGGAGCAGGGTTATCCTTGGAAAAATATAGAGTCAGGGAAGAAGAAGAAGACTTTTGATGAGATGTAGTGACTTAATGACTGGTATAATGGAATGGAGGGATAATAAAAACTTGTGATGACAGTATGTACAAGAGTTTGAAACCTTGCCAGGTTATGTGTCATCTTCACAACCTCAGGTGTGCTGTGTCCACTGTCACAATCACTGTGACACCACTAGTCTGTTATTTAGCTGTATTGCGCTAGCTTATGTGTTGCTGTGATGCTAGAAGCTATGCCCCCAGTATTTCAAATACCAGCAGTGTCACTCACAGTTGACAGTTTCTAGTTGAGCTTAATTGCTATTGTTGTTGTTGTTATGTGCCATTGAACCACTTGCAACTCATAGTGACCCTATGT
>NW_006399785.1:14274749-14281425 GCF_000299155.1 Elephantulus edwardii | reverse complement strand
CTCAAAGGCATCAATTCTCTTTCTATCATCCCTATTCACTGTCCAACTCTCCGATGCATAGCACGTAATTGCGAAGACTGTAGCCTGGATCAGGCACACTTTAGTCTCCAGCCTGATGTCGTTGCTCTTCCGTACTCTTGAGAGGTCCCTCACAGCTAATAGACTGAGTAAAAAGTAGCACTGGCCATACACTTCTGAGAAAAGGGGGCACCCAAAACTCCAGAAATAGAACCGAACATTGTTCACTATTGTGTCAGAAGATGGCCCTAGGAAGTAGAAGACATTCAGAATATGATAAATAGGTATAGCCTTGTTGTTGTTGTTATGTGCTCTTGACTTGACTATAACTCATAGCCACCCTATTAACAATAGCTCTGAACCTTGCCCCATACTGAGTCAAACTTACCATCTCTAACACATCTGACCCCATTGCCTCAGTCACTGTATTAATCTGCCTGATTCAGGGTCTTTCTCTCCTGTGCTAACCCACTACTCCTCCAAGCATGATGTGTTTCTCCAAGAATTCATGTTTCCTGGCAACTTGCCCAAAGTATTTGAAATGGAGTTTCAAAATCCTTGCCATCATGGAACAACCTGGCTTCACCCTCTCTAGGCCTGAGTTGTTTGTTTCCTTGGCAGTCTGTCGTATGTTCAAAACTCTTCTTCAGCAACTTAAAGGCACTGATTCTTCTTTCACCATCCTTAGTCATTGTCCAGTTCTGAGAAGCAAGTTGAGAAGAACATGGACTTCATCAGGCACACCTTAGTCCTATACTGTTATCATTGTTCTTTAGCACTCTGAAGAGCTCCCTGACTGCAGATTTCCCCAAAGGAACTCTTTGATTCCCTGCCTGCTGGTATCAAAAGTGTTTATTGTGGATCTGAGCCAGATGAAATGGTTAACAACCTCAATCTTTGCTCCATCTATCATGATATTGCCAAATGGCTGTGTGGTGAGAATCTTTGTTTTCCTGCTGTTACTATGCAATCGATATTGAAGACTGCAGTCCTTGACCTTATGCAACAAATACTTCAAGTCCTCCTCGGCTTCAATGAGTAATGCTGAGTTATCTGCATAACACGGGCTGTTTATAAGTCTTCCTCTAACCCTGATGTCACATTCTCTTCATCAAGTCCAGCCTCTGAATGATCTGTTCTTTATTTAGATTGAAAAGGTATGAAACAGAATACATCCCTGACATACTCCTTTCTTGATCTTGAACTTTCTTGATCTTTCTCTGCTCCCTCACTCTGTTCATGCAACAGCTTCCTGCTCTACTTATAGATTTCACCTGAGCACAACCGAGTCTTCTGGGATTCTGATTCTTCTCCGGGTTAGCCATCATTTGTGGTGATCCACACAGTCAAATGCTTTGCATAGCTAAAGACACACAAATATACATCCTTCTGGTACTCTCTGCTCTCAGCAATGACCCTTCTGAGATTGGCAATAGTATCCCTAATGCCATGGCCTCTTCTAAACCATCTGTTTTTCTGGCCATGCTCTGTCAATGTATTGTTCTAGTAATTTTTTTTTTAAACTTCTGGTTTTTTTGTTTTGGGTTTTTTTTTTCCGTCAGCCAGGTTGGTTGTGTTGTGTTTTTTTTGTGTTTTGGAGTGTGTGTGTGTGTGTGTGTGTGTATTTCATGTGGGATCCAGCCTAGCAAATGTTACGTATACCTAGTGTCCATTGGGTCTCAGCATACTTCAGGTATTATTCTCGTTGGAAGGAGGTGAAAAACTGGACTTACTTGCCTGAACACCACAGGCAAAGCTTTTCAAAAGTCCTGACTTATGACCATCTGCTTGGGCTGTTGTCTGATGAAAGAAGATGGCACAGACTGGAACCGGTTAAACAGGCAGAGGGAGGGAGGTGTGTGGATGTGGCGCTGCGAGGTGGATGTGTGTCCAGGCCGGCAGCCCTCAGATCCTGACTCCCCCGCGTAACAGACTGTCTCACTTGATCAAAAGAGAAAGAACGCTGGGTAGTGGGGTCTGTTGTTCAAAGTTACTTTCTTAGGCCGTTCCTCTCGACTCTGCCTCGTGATCGGGCAAGCACATACAAATAGAGTATGATGTGAGTCTATCCAGCAAGGGCTTGGCGAGTTCTACCATTCCACCAGGTTCCAGCAGAGCAGGATCAGCGGTAGAAATTTGAGGACAGTCACTTCCAACAACAAAGAAGCTGCTCCACCCAGGCTTTCTGGAGGCACTGGGCATCGGGCGGGGTGAGGGAGGAGGCACCTTAATCAGCAGGACTAACAGAGCTTAGTGACACTGGCGCCAAGCCACAAGCATGAACTGTGAAGAGCCTGCGAGAACACTCCAGAAACTCTTCTGGCTGAGACTATTTCTGTGACCAACCTGACTTAACCTGTTAACTTCCCTATTAAACCCAATAACGGTGAACAACAACAAATAAATAAATTACTCCTGGGCGCTAAACATAGGTTACTTACCAGAATTAGGGAGAACCCAGTTGGGAAGATCAACTGATGTGACGTCATGCAGATCCTGAAGCGAAAATCAGCAATATGGATTCCACTGTGAAAGAAAAGGCAAAGCTCTGTGTATTTTAGAGTAAAAAGGTATATTTGAGCTGTGTATGTATGTATGTATTTATTTATATGTATGCATGTATTTATTTATTTATGTATTTGTTTATTTCTTTATAATTAATTTTAATAAAATTTTACAGAGATTTTGGATTTCCATTCATTGATTGTTGCACTTTTCTCCCTGCCTACCCCTCCCCTCCAGTTCGTTCTTCTCTTTGAAAAGTAAAAGGAAAATTATTTCATTGTTATACAATCCCTCCCCTCGAGTCCACTCCACTATGCAGCCTTGGTTCTGGACTCCTGTCATGACAATAATACCTAATCATATGTGCTTTTTGAGCTGTGTTTTAAGAAGATCAATCTGGCATCCAGAGTAACGTGTAAAGAGTTTCACTAGAAACCATTTGAAGGACTCTACACTAGAGAAATGGATGGTAAGTATTAAGACTTGGAGGCGGTACCCACAAGAGAAACCAGTGGTTCCAGGCGGCATGTCAAGCACTCCTCTAAGCTGGGTTCACTTTTAAATTCACATCATTGTAAAATGATGATATGTGGAGTTCTGCCCAAAACCTGTTGAGGTCAGGTACTCAACATAGCCATTGATTTCATATAAATTATAGTTATTTTCAATACTGGTTTTCATTATTTGTTCTTGTTTTGTTACCCAGCTGTGGTCATGAAAATCTTACCTGGTTTCCCTGGGACTCAGACATCAACCCTTTATCAGCGCTTCTCTCTGCGGCCTTGCCTGCCTGATTCACTGACCTTAACTTCCTTTTGTGCTTGAAACACATTTCTGATGGACTCACTCTTCCACCAGCCCTAGACTTTTTGCCTTTCATCTTCCGACCCATGCCCTTATCCATTTTTTCCACCCTTTTAGCTCAAGACCTGTCTTTTTAGACCCTATTTTGTGTTCTCGCTCACTCTTGATTTCTCTTTTACTCTCTCGTATTCAAGCTGACCTTTCTTCTGGCATATTCATCACCTCTGGGTATAGAGGCATTTATCCACTCTGCCTCCTTTCTTCCTGGTTGAAGTTCACTCGGTGTTCCCTTTATTTCCTCCTGACTCTGCTGTACTGCAGTCTGACTTTGCTTTATTATTCTTATCAGCAGTCTGTTATTTATAGACTGGAAAAACAAGATAAACCTCCATCCAATATAGATGGGCCACGAGCAATATAGCTAAGAAAAAGAAATGTAAAAAAGGAGACAGAGCTTCAAAAGTAGACCTAGAGGGTCTGATTGCAGAATTCAAAGTGAATTGTAGAAAGGATTTGGGATAGAAAAGTAAGATTTCCAACAAAGGTAGTCTTTTTTTTTTAAAAAAAAAAAAAGGGGGGGGAGAGAATCACTGATTATCTCCTTTGAGCAGAGTAATCTGTTCCAACTTTCCAAAGTAAACTTTCATCTGATTTTTACTCTAAGCTGTGAGGAGGTGTTGTTCCCATTTTGTTGATAAGGAAACTGAGGCTTAAATATTGATTTCAAGAAGACCAAATTTCTCACCACTAGACCAATTGGCAGCATCAGAATGGATGGTGAAGAGATTAAGATTTTTCACATTTTAATTTGCTTGGCTCCACAGTCAACACTCTTGGCACCAGCAGCCAGGAAATTAAAAGATGTATTGCAATGGGAAAGTCGGCTGTTAGGGACCTCTCCAGAGTACTGAAGAGCAATGGTGTCTCTCTGGAGTCTAAGGTGCATCTGATACAGGCCATAGTCTTTGCTATCACTTGTTATGTGTCAGAGAGTTGTACAGTGACTAGGAAGGATGGTGCTGGAGAAGAGTATTGAGGGTACCATGGACTGCTAGTAAAACAAACAGATTCATTCTGCAGAGGGTTAAACCGGGCGGCTCCTTGGAGGCAAGGATACTGAGATTCCATCTAACATATTTTGGACATGTTGTAAGGAGAGACTGGTCCTTGAAGAGGGACATCATGCTTGGGAGGGTGGAGGGCAGATGCAGGAGGGGAAGGTGCTCTATGAGGTGGATTGATTCAGTGACTGGGGTAATTGGGATGGGTGTGTCAGAGGCAATGCTATTGGCACAGGACAGAGCAGAGTTTAGGGCTGTTGTCCATAGGGTCACTATGAGTCGTAGCGACTCAACAGCACATAACAAGAACAACAACAACAGCACATATACCCCTCTAGATCTGTGTCTATGCACAACCCCAAAAAGTAAAATGATGGCAAATATTCACCGAAAGTCATTAGTGCATTTCAAGAGGGGTGAAAGTTTAAATTCTTTAACTCAGTCTTCCAACATCTGGGAGACTGTCATCAAATAATGCTCTGAAATCTCAAAGCTTTAGAGACAAACAGCTTTTGAGATTTCTGTTTGTGATAATGACAAGAAATATTACCAACTAAAACCCAAAATGAAAATAATTAAAGCCAAGTTAATTCCATCTTATGGAAACCCCATGTATATGTGAGTAGTGTTGCATAGGGTTTTAAAAAGTTTTAATTTTTCAGAGGTAACTCGTGGTTGCTGTGATGCTGACCACTGTGACACTGACGTGCCATATGTGATAATGGTTACCCACGGTGGACAGTGTTTGGTGCAGCTCCCCGATTAAAACAAGCTTGGAAGCAGGAGTGGCAACCACTTCTGAAATGGCTTGACTCTGGAAACTCTATGAACAGTGCTCAGGCCCTCTGTTCATAGGGTCACTATGAGTCGTCTATGACTCGACAGCACCTAACAACAACAACAATAATTTTTCAGAAGGGAAATCTGGTGACTTAGTAGTAAGGAGTTGGGCTGATAACCCAAAGGCTGGCAGTTAGAATCCACTAGTTGCCCTGTGGCAAAAAAGATAAGCTCTCTCCTCCCACGTGATGAACTGTCTCTGAAAACCTGCTAAGGGTCAGCTCTGAGTTGGTTCTGATTCGACACTACTCGGCAGCAACAATTTTTCAAAAGTAAGTGGTCAAGTTTGTCTTGTAATGAACCTCTGTATAGGTTTGTATCTCTAAATGGTGTCTTAGCAGAAAGCCTATTATAGGTTTTCTTTACTCAAGGCCTCCCCATCCGCAGCTCTGGTGGTGCAGGGATAAGGAATTATGCTGCCAGCACAAAGATACACAGTTCAAGTCAGCTAGTTGCTCTAAGGTAGAAAGGCAGGCAGTTTCCTCCCCTGCAATTTACTGCCTCTGAAAATCCTCTGAGAGTCAGCTATGGGTTGGTTCGGACTTCACGGTACACAAGAACCACCTCATCTAGATGATGGTGTATAGAACAGTCTATCTACACAGAGAAATAGTATTAAAGTAGCTTAAATTACATTTGTGTTTTAGCCATGCATTTGAAATGTAAATTCTTATGTGAAATTACTGAAAATACAAGGATTAGCCACGTACACAAAATTGCAATAGAGAAAATATTAGGATAGTTTTAGAAGGCAAATGATGGCTAACATTGAGAAAAATAGAAATCTGAGAACACTTAATTATACTCATGTGAAACCTATACCTAGATAAAAAAACTTGAATGAATAGAACAAGTGAACACTACATGGTTTATACTTTAGAAAGTGTACATCGGGATTATATCCTTTCTCCACACCTATTCAATCAATACATATGCTGAGAAAATTATTTGAGAAACTAGTCTCTGTGGATAAGAATGTGGCACCAGGATTTGAGGAAGACTCATCCATAACCTTCAGTTTGCAGATGATAGAACCTTGCTTACTGAAAGTGAGGAGGACCTCAAACACCTTTTGCAGAACATGAAACACTTGCAGCCTTCAATATGGATTGCATCTCAGTATAAAGGAAATGCAAATTCTCACCACTGGACTGACTGATAGGCAGCATCCTGATAAATAGAGAAAAGGTTGAAACTATCAACAACTCCTTCTTACTTGGATCCACAATCAGTACTCTTATTAATAGTGCTCACGATATCAAGAGACATACAGCACTGGGAAAATCTGCAGGCAAGGATATCTCCCGATTCCTGACCAGCAATGATGTTAGTTTGAGAATTAAGGTGCTCTTGGTTCAGGGTGCTGTCTTTTCAATCAATTGCTATGCATTTATTTTTTTTAATTGTTATTAAATTTTATTAGTTTTAATGAACATTTACAGAGATTT
>NW_006399785.1:14262157-14267794 GCF_000299155.1 Elephantulus edwardii | reverse complement strand
ATGTGGCATCTGGACTGGAGGAAGACCCGGTGTTTGTTTACCTTTCTAGTTTTCTTCATATTTAGAATCTTCTGTAGTATGAGTTATTTCCTTATAATGTTAGAACACGTTCCCATTAAAATCATCATCCTTTTTATTTCATTGCATTATCTTTTTATATTTTCTGATTTGTGTTCCTTAACAAGCTGTCTTCTTAAAGAAATCTACTTGATGGAATTGTAAAAGTAACTAAAAAACTGGAAATACAGAATGTGTTCCTATTAGAAATACTTTTCAGAAGTCAGTTACTAATAGATTTTGTTTAAAATATTTCCCTTCTTATAGCATGGCCTCTAAGTCATTAATAATTTTATATTTTATTATCATTTTCTCATTGTTTTGATTTTTTTCCCTGGCTTCTGAAGGGAGCATATGTGCATGCCTAGATTCTACAGTTGCTGAGACTCTGGGTGCCCTGTCCTATGGGTTCCAAACTATGCCTTTTTAAATATCAACAAAGCTAAGATCATTTATCCGTCTATCTCATAGTCCAGTAAACAGAGACTGAATTATTACCTATGAGATTTTATTGGGTAAAATGCATTCTCTTGTTACCTTACTACTTCTGTTAGAAAGAACTATGCCATTTCAGTTAAATAACAAATCCATATCTACCCCAGACTTCCTTCTATTGCTTATCATCTCAGATTTTGCATCTTTTATACATTAATAGACCAGTTGGAGAACAAGAAGTAAAACCTACAAAGCTCTGACATCAGCCAGCTTTCTGGCTGTTAAAAACCAGATTGTGCATTTGTCAGCAAAGGAAAGGTGGCAAAAGGTCCCCCTCGTTCTTTTAAGAGGGTTGTTATAGACTGACATTCAGGTCACTCTTTCTCTTTCTCTTCTCTATAACGCCTTTTCCCTCTCTTCGTGAATGATATCCTTGATCTCATCCCACAACTCATCTGGTCTTCCATCATTAGTATTCAGTGTGGCAAATTTATTCTTCAGATAACTTTTACATTTAAGTCGGATACGATCAAGGTTATATTTTGGTTCTTATGGATTTGTTTTTCACAAGAAAACATTTTACTTCAGCTGCAGTTTGAACTTGCACAGGCGTCTTTGATGATGATGACTTAGCCACAAGGAGTTAAACCAAAGGCTGCTCATCCAAAGGCAGGACTTTCAAATCTACCAACTCTTCTCAGGAGAAAGATGGACCAACTATTCTCAGGAGAAATCTCGTTCCCTGAGAATAACAGCATATATACTAGGTTTTTTTCTGAACCAACTGAAAACAGATATAATATCCAGCCATATTGCAATTAAAATATCATTTCTTTGGTCATAAAATTGGTAGACAAAATGGATTTAAACGTAAGAACAACCTTATTGTTGTTGTTATGTGTTGTAGGATCACAAGTGACTCATAGTAACCCTATGTACTCTAGCTCTTAACCCTGCCTTAACTTGAGCCAATCTGATCATCTCCAATGGACATAATCCTATTTCTCCAGTCAATGAGTCAAGCTATCTCATCCTGGGTCTTTCTTTCCTGGCAATCCATAGTATATTTAATATTCTTTTTTCTTTAAAAAAAAGAAGAATCTATTCTTCATCAGTGCTCCTTAGTCATTGTCCAAACTTTATTGACACATGAAGTAATTAAAAATACCATGGCTTGGGTCAGCTGCACCTTATTCTTTAAAGTGATATTACTGCTTTTTATCACATTAAAGAGGTCCCCGGTGGTGGATTGACCCAATGCAATACTTTAATTTCTTAACTGCTGATTTATTGATTGAATTCAAGTAAAATGAAACCCTGAAGATATGGGGCTTTTCTACATTTAACATGATGTTGTTTATTAGTCCCATTGTGAAGACTCTTGCTTCCTTTGTAAAGATGTAATGTATAATAAAGGATACAGCCTTTGCTGTTTTTTAGCTTGTACTTCTTCCATTTCAGCAAGCCAAGATCACATACAGAAAGGGGTAAAGAAAATGCATTTCCTCTCAGACCTATAACAATGACTGACTGAATACAACCAGTTGGAGATATTCCAGAAAATAAGTGACAAAATACCCATCATTTATTAATGAGCAATTCAGGTAAATCATTGATAAATTAGTTGGAAATACAAGTACGTAGTAGAAGAGGAAATTTTAGAATTGTGTATCTTAGTTTATGGTAACGTGTGGTTGCTGTGATGCTAAACACTGTGACACTGATGTGCCAAATGTGATAATGGTTACCCATGGCGGACAGAGTTTGGTGGAACTTCCCAATTGAAACAAGGCTGGATTCAGGAGTGGCATCTACTTGGAAACTCTATGAACTTGGAGAAACAATGAAAGTTTTTCAAGTGTTCAGGTCTTTCAGTCATAGAGTTGCTATGAGTTGTCTACGACTCTGCGGCACTTAACAACAACACATATCAGTTTTGTCTATATAAAAATAAAAAAATTAAAATTTTGCCTGCAGATGAGGTATTAAATGAAAGAGAAGAAAGAAACATTAAGAAAGAATCAAATAGAGAAACTGAGACTGACAGAGAAATGTAGATGAAACTATATGGACACATGCTCATGTCTGGAAAAAGAACAAAGAAACAGCAGCCAAGCTTGGCAGAGATTGAACAGGCATGGTCTCAATTTACTCAAAGAGAATCAGAAATAAGCAACCTTACAAATTCCAGAGAACAGGGGAATTTCAACAGAAGCTTGTCAAAGTAGAAATTTATTTATTTAAACAATTGAGAAAATATGGGCAGTTTTCTGAGACAGTATCTATAGAAAAAAAGGAGACAGCAGAGATAGTGCAAGGATAAAAATGGGTAGAGAAGTTGAGGTCGTAAGTCTAGAATTGCTTTTCTAAGAAGCCAGTTAATGAATGAAATAAGGAAGAAGGGCAGAAATAGCCAACTTATACACTGATAGAAATAAAATCACTTTAGCATGATGAAGCTTGGATTTCTTATCAAACAGATATTTGTATTTCCTGCATTAGTATTTTCTGATAAAAGTTGTGGGTGGGTGTCTTACTTGAGAATATTGACTCAAGAGTACAGTGAAGGGTAGGCTAAGCCCCACCAAGGTAATGAAAAATTGATGTTCTGTTTGTAGATGCCACGATTCAGTAGTTTTGGTACTCATCAACACAATTAAATGCCAGGTGTCTTGACAAATCTACTAAAAACCAATTTCTTTCTGTGATTTGTCTTTTCCTATTTTTTTTAATATATTTGTTCC
Source organism: Elephantulus edwardii (assembly GCF_000299155.1). NCBI lineage: Eukaryota > Metazoa > Chordata > Mammalia > Macroscelidea > Macroscelididae > Elephantulus > Elephantulus edwardii. The sequence goes on along the minus strand of NW_006399785.1, from coordinate 14,264,558 downwards.
CAGTGTTTTCTGTTATGGTCCAATAGAAATTTTTTTTATTTTTTTTTTTCCTATTTTTTTTAATATATTTGTTCCCAGTGTTTTCTGTTATGGTCCAATAGAAATTGGTCTCATGTATGGCACATAGCTTTTCTTGGTATCTTTTGAAGACAAATCATTCAGGGCCTTGGAAAATTTATCTTCACCATCTTTTCAAGATATTGTTATTGTTGTTGTGTGTGTTTCAGTTGCCTGCCACTCATAGTGGCCCTATGTCCAATAACTCTGAAGCCTGCTCTGTCCTGAGCCAATCTCACTGACTGGACACACCAACTCCCATTGGCCAAGTTACTCTAGAAATCCATCTCATTCAGGAGCTTCCTCTCCAATGCCATCATCCACCCTTCTGAACATGTTCTTTCTTGAAGAATCGGTCCCTCCTGGCAATGTTCCCAAGGTATGTGGGATAGAGCTTCAAAATCCTAGCCTCCAAAGAGAAACTTGGTTTCAATTTCTACAAGAGAGTTCTATTTGTTTTCTTGGCCATCCATGGTATGTTAAAGACTCTTCCAGCATCACAACTCAAGGGTATCTATTTTTCTTCTGTCATCCTTAGTTATTGTCCAGCTCTCTGATGCATAGCAAGTAATTGCAGAGACCATGACATGCATCAGGCACACCTTCATCTCTAGACTGACATCATTATTTCTCAGCACCCTAGAGAGGTCCCTGACAGCAGATTTTCCCAGTGTAATTTGTCATCATGCTTGGGAGGGTAGAGGGCAGGCGCAGGAGGGAAAGGCCCTCTGGGAGATGGATTGATTTGGTGACTGGGGCAATCAGGATAAGTGTGTCATAGACAATGAGATTGGCACAGGGCAGAGCAAGTTTAGAGCTGTTGTACATAGGGGCACTATGAGTCACAAGCAACTCGATAGCACATGACAACAATTTGTCTTTTGATTTCCTGACTGCTGGTCCCAAGGCCAAGAGTGTTGATTGTGGAGCTAGGCAAGCTGTAATTGTTAACAACTTCTATCCCTTCTCCATCCATCATGGTGCTGTCAATTGGCCCAGTGGTGAGAATCTTTGTTTTCTTGATGTTGAGCTTCAATCTATAAAACTACTGTCCTTGACCTTCTGCAACAGACTCTTCATTCAGGTCCTCCTCAGATTCAGCAAGCAAGATTGTAACATCTGCAAAATGTAGGTTGTTGATGAGTCTTCCTCCAATCCTGATGCCGCATTCTTCCTCATAAAGGCAAGCTTCCTGAGTGATCTTTTCTGTATTTGGATTGAAAAGGTATGGAGGCAAAACACAACCATCACACACACCTTTTCTGACTTTGAACCGTGTGGTGTTTCCTTGCTCTGTTCTGAGGACTGCTTCCTGGTCCAAGTATAGGTTTCTTGTGAGCATAAGCAAATGTTCTGAGATTCCCATTTTCCTCAAGTTTAGCCAAAATATGTTGTGATCTACACAGTCAAATGTCTTTGCATAATCAATTCATCTCAGATAGATATTCCTCTGGTACTTGAACCACATGTTTTCAAATTATAGTACACCCTTTTTAAAAAATAAAATTTTATTTTAATTGTCATTTTAATGAACATTTACAGAAAAGTTAGATTTTTATTCATGTCTTCTTACACATTTTTTTCCTTCACCTTCACCTTCTCTTCCTCCTCCCTCAGTTTAGTTTTTTCCCTTGCCATTAGCCACCAGAGGTCCCGGATTCAAAGCTTGGGACGTTCGATTGCTTGCTAGGCCATAGTCTTTCCATTCACTTGCTAGGCATGTGATGGAAGAAGAATTGACACCTTGGAGCTGTTGTAGTGGAGAAGAGTACTGAACATCCCATGGATGGCCAAGAAAACAAACCAGTGTTAGTGTCAGAAAGTGTGAGGATGGTGCAGGATAGAACACAGTTCAGATCTTTTTTTCCATAGGATAACCACGGTCAACACTCTTGGCACCAGCAGCCAGGAAATCGAAAAATGCATTGCGATGGGAAAGTCTGCTGTTAGGAACCTCTCCAGGGTACTGAAGAGCATTAGCGTCGCTCTGGAGACTAAGGTGCATCTGATACAAGCTATGGTCTTTGCAATCACTTGTTATGCATCAGAGAGCTGAGCAATGACTAGGGAGGACAGAAGGAGAATTGATGCCTTTGAGCTGTGGTGCTGGAGAAGAGTATTGAATGTACCATAGATTGCCAAGAAAACAAACAGATTTATCATGGAGAGGGATAAACCAGGCTGCTCCTTGGAGGCAAGGATTCTAGGGCTTCGTCTGACATACTTTGGACATATTGTAAGGAGGGACAGGTCCTTAGAAAGAGACATCATGCTTGAAAGGGTGTAGGGACAGTGCAGGAGGGGAAGGCCCTCTATGAGGTGGAATAATTCAGTGACTGGGGTA
>NW_006399785.1:14260009-14262057 GCF_000299155.1 Elephantulus edwardii | reverse complement strand
AAGTTGTGCCAAGAAATCTGGAGAACAACCACTTGGCCAACTGACTGGAAGAGATCTATATTTGTTCCCATTCCAAAGAAAGGTCACCCAACTGAGTGTGGAAACTACAGAACAGTGTCATGGATTTCACATGCAAGCAAGATTCTGCTGAAGATCATCCAAAAACTATTAGAACAGCACATCCACTCTCCTTCTGTCCTCCCTAGTCATTGTCCAACTCTCTGAGGCATAATAAGCGATTGCAAATACCATGGCCTGCATCAGGCGCACCTTAGCCTCCAGAGAGACAGTAAAAACACTGAAGGAAGGACTAAAGATGAAGAAAATAAGAATTCCTTATCATTTTACTACACAGAGATGACTATAGTAACATCTGAGTTTTGTTTTTAATATATTTCAGTACTTTATTTCTCCATTGTTCAAATCTGTTTCAATATTCTACAATTTTTAAAAACACAAATAAAATCCATGTAAGATTGTTTAGATAAGTCTGACATTCTGAAAACTCTGATGCTTCTCTAAAGCATTGTTTTCTTTATATTTTGTTATGATTGCCAATAAATTTATTTGTCGTATCCTAAAATATGTCGTGTTGTTGTTGACAGCCTTTGAGTCAAGCACAATTCATAACCACACTATGAACAAAAGGCCTGAAGCCTTTCTAGAACTATCGGCATTTACCAAAGTTCATAGGATTTCCAGAGGTGTGTTGCTTAGGAAGTGAATGCCACTCCTGCCTCATAAATGAAGTGAGATGGTGTCTCTTTGTGGTTTTGATTTGCATCTCTTTTATTGCCATTGATTTTGAACATTTCTTTATCTATCTGTTGGCAATTTGAATATCTTCCTCTGTGAAAATTCTTTACATGTCTTTTGCCCATTTTGTAATTGGGTTATCAGTCTTTTTCTTGTGAAACTATTGTTACAAGATTTTTGTCTGAGCTGGTATTGCCAAATGTTTGTCCCCAGTCAGTAGGTTTTCTTTTCAGCCTGTTGGGGAAAAAAAGGTTTTGATGCACACAGAGATTTAATCTTTAGAAGGCCTCTTTTATCAATTTCATCCTCTTCAGCTTGTATTTTTCTGACTATATTTGGCAGTCCCTTTATACTGTAGACTAGGGCTTCTAAGTTTTATTTCAGTTTGTTTCCTATGAACTTTGTAGTTTTGAGTTTTACTCTCAGGTCTCTGATCCGTTTTCAGTGGATTTTTGTCTATGGTGTGACACATAGTTCCTGTTTCAGGAACTTTCTGAGGTGGCAGTCCAGATTTGCCAGTGCTTTTATCCAAGATGTTGTTATTTCCCCATTTGATAGATTTCATTTCCTTGTCAAATATCTGTTGACCATCAATAGTTGGGTCTATTTCTAGATTCTCAGTTTTGTTCCATTTTTTGGTCTATGTACCTATGTACTTGTACCACGCTGTTTTGGTTACTACCACTATGTAGCAGGCTTTGAGGTCAGGGAGTGCTATGCTTCCTGCTTCATTTATGTTTCTCCAAAGTCATTTTCTTATTCTGGGTCTCTTGTCTCTCCAAATAAACTTGACAATTTCTCTTTCAATCTCCTTGAAAAATGAGCGGGGTTTCTGTATGGTAATTGTATTGAACATATAGATTTCCTTTGGTAGGATTGTAATTTTTTCACAATATTGTCTTCCTTTCTATGAATAACAACACAACAACAATATCTATGAATAGAGTACATTTTCCTGTTTCTTTTATTGTATCTTGAAGAATGATTTGCATAGGTTTTTTTGTATCTCTAGTTAGGTTCTCTTCCATAGCTGGTGATTGCAAATGGTATTGCTTTCTTGGTTTCCATCTCACTCCAGTAGCAGTGGCAAAGTTTGACAGGACAGCAAGTAATAAATTTTGAGAGGATGTGGCAAGATAGGAACTCTTATACATTGTTGGTGGAATTGTACAATGGTACAACCATTGTGGAAGACAGTCTGACACTTCCTCAAAAAGCTAAACATAGAAATTCCATACGACCCAGCTGTCCCACTGCTTGGAATATACCTTGAGAAAATGAGAACCGAGACA
>NW_006399785.1:14256574-14258543 GCF_000299155.1 Elephantulus edwardii | reverse complement strand
GTGCTGTTGTAGAAGAATACCGAATAGAGTTTCAAATGAATAAATAGATCTGTTTTGCAAGAAGTGCTATCAGGATGCTCATTACAGCTTCCTCTCATATAATTTGAACATGAAATCAGGAGTGGCCAGTCCTTGGAAAAGACATCACATTGAGAAAGGAGGAGGTTTAGAGTAAAAGAGAAAGATTCTCAATACAATTATCATAGTGACTCTAGCAATACGTAAGAGCATATCAGAGCTAGTGAGAATTGTGGAGAAAGAGGGCAAGGTTCATATCTGTTCTTCAAAAGGTCACTGTGAGTTATAATTAACTTGATAGCATCTAATAACAACATTATCTTAGTATGAGCCCTGGTGATTGGCCTAGGGAATACTGAGTTGTGATGCCACCCCAAAGCTAAAAATTTAGAATGTAACAGCTGCTCTCCAAGGATAAAGATGGATAATCTTCTCTCACGTGCTTTATCTTGTTGCTGTTGTTAAGTACCATCGAGTCGAGTGCAACTCATAGTGATCTTATAATGAAAAGGTCTGAACTCTGTTCTATCCTGTGCCATCCTCATACTTCCTGACACAAAAGCCCGTTGCAACAGTCACTGTGTCAATCCACCTGGTTGAGGGTTTTCCTCTCCTTTGCCAACCTTCCTAGCATCTGCCCTTCTCCAAGGAATAGCCCCTCCTACCACCATGCTCAAAGTATGTGATGTGAAGCCTCATCATTCTTACCTCCAAAGAAACACTCACACCAAAGAACACAAAGAACGGTCTGCACCCTCTCCAAGATGTATCTATCTGTTTGTTTTCTTGGCCATCCATGGGATGTTCAGCGCTCTTCTCCAACACCATAGTTCAAAGGCATCAATTCTTTTACTGTCATATTTATTCATTATCCAGCTCTCAGATGCATAGCAAGTAATAGAAAAGGCCATGGCCTGAAACAGAGTCACCTTACTTCTCAAACTGACATCAGTACTCCTCAATAATTTGGAAAGGTCCCTAACTGCAGACTTTTCCAGTGCAATGTGTCTCTTTATTTCCTGACTGCTGGTACCAAGAGTATTAATTGTGAATCCAAGCAAAATAAAACTATTGACAGTTTCAATCTCCTCTCCATCTATAATGAGATTTCCTCTTGGTCCAGTAGTAAGAATCTTTGTTTTCTTGACATTGAGATGCAATCCACAGTGAAGGCTGCATTCCTTGATGATCTGCAGAAAGTGCTTCAAGTCCATCTTCCTGACAGTACAGCTTCAGAAAATATGCTGGAGCAGCCAGAAGTTGGTTCTGATTCAATGGCAATGAGAAAGAATGTCCTTGGCATATCTAAAAGAGTGTTTTTATGAATGTGTTTCAGCTAAAGGCAGGAGGTGGAGGGAATTCCATGATGTTTTCTTAAATATCATCATGACTAGTGAATAAGAAGGAATTTTTCAAAATTAGTGGATTTGCTGTGTTAATCAAGCAAACACAAATGAAAGCTTGCCCTACAGCCATATACAAATTCAAGAACTCACACTGCCAGAGACAATGATGAACTTATCCTTATAGATACAATCCGGGATTCCCATTGTTCTCAATGCTAACTTTTGCATAGTTAACAAAGCACAAGCAGATATTCTTCTAGTAGTCTCTAAGCCAGGATCCAGCTGACATCAGCAATGACATCTCTGGAGCCACGGCCTTTTCTAAACCCAGCTGGAAGCCCTGGAATTTCTCTCTTAATTTACAGTTCTAGACATTTTTGAATCATCTTCAGCAATATTTTGTTATCATCTGCTATTAAGGCTGCTATTTGATAATTTCCACATTCTGTTGGATCACCATTCTTTAAAATGGTTACAACTATGGATCTCTTCCAGTCAGCTGGCCAAGAAGCTCCCCTCCTAATTTTCTAACATTGATTGGTGAGCATGTCCAGGGCTGCATCTGTCAGTTGAAATATGTAAATTAGCATCCCATCTATTCCTGG
>NW_006399785.1:14251994-14254904 GCF_000299155.1 Elephantulus edwardii | reverse complement strand
ATAGTTTAAAGTTAAGAAAGGTATCAGGTTTATATCATCTCTCCATACGTTTCAATCTCTATTTTGAACAAATAATTTGAGAAGTTGGACTCCATGAAGAAGAACGAAGCATCAGAATTGGTGGAAGATTCATCAACAACCTACATAGATGACAGAAAATTACTCGTTGAATGTGAAGAAGCCTTGAAGTACTTGAAGCTGCAGAAGCTCAAAGACTACAACCTTCAATATGATTTCATCTCTATGTCAAGAAGACAAAAATTCTCACCACTGGAGTGATAGATAAGCTAATGATAGTTGGAGGCTCAAGCGTGGATTTATATTGACTGAAGGTTACAAAACTACCATAAAAGAGCATCAGATTCATAGATGTTTAAAGGAGATAAATATTTTCTGCCAACACTTTGTTGTTTTTATTTGCCATTAGGTAAGAGTGAACTCATAATTGAGCCTCCAACAGGTTCTCAGAAGCTATAAATATCTCTGAAGGAGACTGCTCATTTTTTTTCCTATGATTCAAACCACATACATTAGGGTTGACAAGGAAACTCCTTACCACCAGGCCTGGAAAGCTTCCCTGCTTATTTTATTGAGCTGTTCAACATTCTACTGCACATGTAACAATTCCATCATTGTGCTATATCCATCAAGACTCATGTAAATAGACATAAATATAATGGCATAATAACTCTTTTCAGTGTATCTCTTTCTGATTGTGTCTTAAATTTTTTCCTCTCCTAGTCAAATAAAATTTATTTTGTTGCCATCTTGAAATACAATGTTGTGAGTGACAGGATAATATCCAAACATATACAAGGAAGTCCTGTTAATACCACTATCACTCAAACTTACGTACAAACAACCAGAGCCAAATATGAGGAAAGAGATGATTTCTATCAATTTTTGCAGCCAGAAATTGACTGAACACACAGCAAAGATGCACTAATAATAATGGGTGACTGGAATGCATAAGCTGGGAATGAGGAAGAAGGATCAAAAATCTGAAAACATGGACTTGGTGACAGAAAGAAACTTGGGAATAGAATGATAGAATTCTGCATAATCAATGATTTAGTCATTGTAAATACCTTTTATCTGAGATTTTATTGTTTAAAAGATTATAAAGAACTGGATTTCCACTCACTCATTGTTGCACATTTTCTTCCCTGCCCCTTGCCCCTACCAGTTCACTTTTTTCTTTGGAAAAAATGTTCTTTCTTTGTTATACAGCCACTTTCCCCCCTCTCCCGCCCAAACCCTTTACTATCCAGCTCGTATTCTGCATTCTTGTCATACTAACAATATCTAATCCTATCTTCCTTTTATAAAGTTCTCTCCCTTATCTGTTTCAATGCTGTATACATTATTTATCCCCTCTTTTCTTAGTTTCTCCGCAACCCCATGTCAGTTCTGTTTTATAACAGTGGCATTATACAGTATTTGTCTTTTTGTGACTGAGAGATTTCACTCAGCATAATGTCCTTCATGGTTACCTATTTTGTATAACATTTCATGAGTTCTTTGTTTTTCAGTGCTGCATAATATTCTATTGTGTGAGCTTGTCTATCCATTTGTTTGTTGATGGGCACTTAGGTTGTTCCCAACTCTTTGCTATTGTGAGCCAAGCAACAATAAACATGGGTGTGCCTATATGTGCTTGGGTGGCAGTTCTGCTTTATTTAGGATATATTCCCAGTGGTTGACTTGCTGGGGCAAATGGTATTTATATTTGCAACTTTTTGAGAAAGTGCCATACTGACTTTCATAGTGATTGCACCATTTTACACTCCTATCAATAATGAATAAGGGTTCCAGTTTCTCCACAACCTCAATAGCATTTGCTGTTTGCTGCTCTGTTGAATTTTGCTATCGTTACTGGGGTGAGATGATACAGTTATTTTGATTTGTATCTCTCTTAGATCTAGGGATTTTCAACATTTCTTCATGTGTTTATTCACCATCTGAATGTCGTCTTTGGTGAAGTGCCTGCTCATATTCTGTGCCCATTTTGCAACTGGTTTGTTTACCTTTATCTTGTTGTGGCATTTAAATATTATATAAATGCTATATGTAAGTCCCTTATCATACATGTCATTACCAAATATTTTTCCCAGTCTGTGTCCCTTTTTACCCAGGTGGATTGACACAGTGACTACAGCAATAGGCTTGAGGGTGCTAGAGATTGTGAAGATGGCACAGAATAGAAAAAGGTTTATATCTTTCAATCTTAGGGCCACTATGAGTCCTACTTAATACAACAGCAACTCGGGCCAACTAGTGGTAGGAAGTTGTACTGCAATCTCAAAGGTGTGGGGCTGCAACCAACAAGTTGCACAGCCTGACAATCTCCTCTCACAGGATTTACTGCCTTTGAAAACCAGCTGGAGGGACAGCTGTGGGTCAATTCTCACTGGATGGCACAACAACAGCAACACAAGCCCCTGGGCTTCCTTTGCTCTGCACTAAGAGTAATATATGAACAAGAAAATACAAAGGCTACTAGTAATCACAAGAAATCTTATTTCATCTTTCTCTTTATTCTTCTTATTCTGAATTCTGGAGTGAAGATGGATTACTATAATTAATTAATTCAGCAAGTATTTTTATGTGCCTTATGATTCTGGTTCCCACCCCCTTCTATGTAACTCTTTAAGGAAGAATACAAAGTCATGCTAAGTTATTTGTTACAGAATATGTAATAATTTTTGTCCACATGGTCTATTATTTTAATGATTTTGTAAGCCTCTGAAGCCTATATTAAATAATGTTTTGTTCAAAACACATAATGGCTTGTGTTTACCTTATTCACAGCTTTAGTCTGCTTGGCTGCACGGTCAACACTCTTGGCACCAGCAGCCAGGAAATTAAAAGGCGCATTGCCATGGGAAAGTCTGCTGTTAGGGACCTCTC
>NW_006399785.1:14250466-14251869 GCF_000299155.1 Elephantulus edwardii | reverse complement strand
GTGGTGCTGGAGAAGAGTATTGAGGGTACCATGGACTGCTAGGAAAACAGATTCATCCTGGAAAGGGTTAAACCAGACAGCTCCCTGGAGGCAAGGATTCTGAGGCTCCGTTTAACATACTTTGGACATGTTGTAAGGAGGGACCGGTCCTTGGAGAGGGACATCATACTTGGGAGGGTGGAGGGACAGCGCAGGAGGGGAAGGCACTCTATGAGGTGGACTGATTCAGTGACTGGGGTAATCGGGATAGGTGTATCGGAGACAGTGGGATTGGCACAGGACAGAGCAGAGTTTAGGGCTTTTGTACATAGGGTTGCTATAAATCACAAATGACTCGATGGCACCTAACAACAACACCAACAAGTGACTGATGCAATATATAATTGCCAGACAAAAACAGAAGACTAAGAAAATATAACTCTATGGGTTTTTCCTTTCACAGTTGGGCAGCAGGTGCCAAGGAGATAAATGTAATAAGCTAGAAATGTGGTGAGTATGTTACATTGTGATAAAACAACTTGTAGCTCTAGGGGAAAAGTGGTAAAACAGAATATTAGCTGTATGTGTTTGGTAGTTACTGAATGTGCTAAAGTATATAAGAGAGAAATTACTTCAGAAATGAATTGGCTTGTTTCCAAGTCTAAATGGAAAATATAGTGTAGAAAGAAATATGGGCCCTTGAATGAGAAGAATCTTATATGTTTCAAACAGCAGGACATAACATTGCTAAAGCCTTTGACAAACAAAAGCCAGTTAGAACCACACATTGCAGTAATGCGATTTCATTCATTCCTTTCACTCAATCCTTATAGCTTCCAGTCACCATTAAGCTAAGAGGGAGAAATAATGTGTTGTGTTAGAGGATGGAGCTAAACAAAAGGAGATAAAATATCTTTTGCAGTTATATTTAGGGGAAGAGTGTGCAGTAACTCATAAGGCTTACAACCAAGAGAAGTTAATAGATAGGAAATGTAGTAAGTTTCTGAAAGAAAAAGATTTGAGTGTGTATTCCCTGACAAGCTGAGAACAAAAGAAACCTTTGGCCTCTCTTTATTAGCCCTAGGATTTCCCATGTTAACTTTTGCTCCATTGCAATGTGTTCTTAGAGGTTGTGGAAGTACAAAGAGGCAGAAACTAGGTTAATACATGATGATCTAGGAAAGTTCTCAACTCCATGGAGAAATCAGAATTGGTGTCTAATTAAGGAACTTTGCTCCTTCGGCAGAAGGATGGACATTCTCCTCCGGTGCAATTAACTGCCTCTGAAAACCTGCTGGAGAGTCAGTTCCAAAGCGATGGTACATCACAATAACAACCGCTCCCAGGAGAGGCAATCTTTACAATGTTGTTGTTATTATGTGCTGTCGAGTTACTTGCGACTCATAGCGACCCTATGTACAACA
>NW_006399785.1:14247536-14248988 GCF_000299155.1 Elephantulus edwardii | reverse complement strand
TGAACCTCTCTACTTTTCCAAGGATGATGTCCAGTTCCAAAGAATGCACCTTCCTGAGAGTATGCTCAAGGTAAGTGATACATTCATGAGATAGAGATAGAGAGAGAGAGAGATGATAGAGATATATAGGCGATATACAGCCTTCCCTCTAAGAACCACTTCAGCTTCACTTTTTCCAAGATATATTGGTTTTTTCTTTGGGCAGCCCATGATATATATTCGACATTCTTTACAAAGACAACAAGTCAAACACATCAGTTCTCCTCCAGCCTTGCCTATTCACTGTTCAACTTTAAGTATATTTAAAGTAATTGAAAATATCATGTTTTTGTCAGATGCACCTTAGTCTTTACATTGATATCCTTGTTTATAGGAGCTGTTGAGTCAAGTATGATCTACAACAACCCAATGAAAACAGATCTGACTCTTCTCCTAGCCTATGCCATCACAATCTCTCACATATTTGGGCTCACTGTTGCAGTCACTGTGTCAATCCATCTGATTGAGGGTCTTCCTGTCTTCCTTTCCTTCACTGACTTCAATCTTTCCAAGTATCCTCCTTAGTCTTTAGCATTTTAAAGAGGTTCTTGACAGCACATTTTTCCTAATATGTCTTTTGAATGCTTGATTGCTGGTAATCTGGGCGTTGGCTGATGTAAGTAAGAGAAAACCCTTAATAATTTCTATTACTTCTGTATTGAGTTTTTGATGTTACTTACTGTGGAAAAGGTAACAGACCTTTTTGTCCATAGGCACATTTGGACAATTTTGATACGATGTTACTTCCAAGATAGTTGTTGTTATTGTTGTTGTTGTTGTTGTTGTTGTTGTTATATGCTGAGTCACCTGCAACTCATAACGACCCTATGTACCACAGCTCTAAACCCTGCTCTATCCTGTGCTAGTCTGTCTCCTGCACACGTATACTACGAGTCATGGATGATTTGATTTGAGGGCACATAACAACAACAACAACAGAATCTTCCTAGTAGAAAGGTCTAGAATCTTCCTTATGTTGTAGTTAACATTGAATAAAAAGCCACTATGAATTCCACCATTGATCTGAGAGAGGTTGGAAGTACATTATTTTGCAGTTGAGTCTGAAAAGCAGAATTTATAATTAATCTAGAATTTAATTGCCTCTTTGTAGAAACTTAAACTAAGACCCATCTATGTTGAACTAGTACTTCTACCATACTAAAAAAATTATGTATTTGTTTTAAGACTACTGTTGTTGTTATGTGCTGTCGAGTCGTTTGCGACTCATAGCGACCCTGTATACAACAGCCCTAAAACCTGCACTATCCTGTGCCAATCGCACTGCCTCTGACACACCCATCCATATTACCCCAGTCACTGAATCAATCCACCTCATAGAGGACCTTCCTCTCCTGCGCTGTCCCTCCACCCTAGCAAGCATGATGTCCCTTTCCAAGGACCTGTCTCTCCTTA
>NW_006399785.1:14244155-14245606 GCF_000299155.1 Elephantulus edwardii | reverse complement strand
AACAACAACAACAACAACACAGTAATATGCGTTTAGTAAGGTGACCTTGATCACTCGGAAACCAGTAGGACAGCAACAGAGATAATTTAACACACCACCAAAAAATCATTTTCTTCTTTTACACTTTACAATATTTATGGGAAAGCAGATGTCTAACCAGAAGAGTATCTTATCCTCTCTTCATTGGGGTGGAATCTTTTGACCAGTGTGGCTAACACAATATTCCTACAGATGATGTTTAAAGCAGTGTCTCTTGCTAGAGTGTATATGCTGAGGACTGTAAAATTCAGGGGGAAAGATAGCTGAGTGTCTGCAAAACTTTATGGGGAAAACCCCCTTTCTATACATTTCTTTAATTAATCTGACATTTTAGACCTTAGATTTAATACTAATCTTGTGTTGTGTCAATTCTTTTACTATAGGCATTTTTTTTTTCACTAGAGAAGTTAGCCTTTTCTGACAAAAACAGTGCGTTCACGATTATTTTTTGTCATTTTTATGTTTATATTTGTGAAAACAATTTCTGCAATCCATTGTATGGCATTGAAATGTAAAAATGTGTTATGTTTTTGTACAGTGCACTATTTCTAAATTTATGCAAAAAAAATTAGCCTTTGTTACAAATAACTTGCTTTTGGCTAAGTTGTTACATAAATGGAACAAATTCATAAATCAATTCTTAGAGATACGTTGTGGTATATAAAAATATATAGGTCCAGGGTCATCCTTAGATACAAAGATGGTGACATTTGTTCTCATATATGCTGGGTATATTGTAAGGAGAGATCTGTCTGGGAAGGGAAGGAAAAAAAGGAAAACCCTCATTGAGATCTACTGCCGTAAGTGACTTCAACAATGAAAGTGAGCGTTGATGGGACCTTGGATAAGGTCGGGTTCTGATCTGTTATTCACAGTGTCACTTGGAGTTTTATTCGACCCGATGGCATCTAATAACATATGAATCTTTCAGTCTGAAAAAATAATACATCCATTGGATAAACATTGGAAACAAATGAAAATGTATAAAGATCATGAACTTCATAGATGAAAACACTTGAACTTAAAGACTACTTCTGCAAAGTGTTGGGATTTTTTTGTTGTTGTTATTAAGTGCTGTTAAATCAACTAAACTCACAGTGACCCATACAAACAACAGATCTTTCTTATCCTGCACCCACACAAAGATCTCTGTCATGCTCAAGCTCATTGTCATAGTCACTGTGTCAATTCATCTGATGAATAATGGTCCTCTCTTTTAGGAGCTCATGATGCTCTCTCTCTCCATGAACTCTCTCTCCATGGACTAGTTCCGCCTGACAATAGTTTTAAGTAAGTGAGATCAAGCTTCCCCATGTTTTCTTCTCAGGAGAACTCTGAGTGCACTTGCCTCAGATTAAATTTGTTTGTTCATTTGTTACTCCATGGTATATTCAGCACTCGTCTCAAAATCA
>NW_006399785.1:14232216-14240325 GCF_000299155.1 Elephantulus edwardii | reverse complement strand
GCTATGAGTCGCAGGCGACTCGACGGCACATAACAACAACAATCATATGCTAGTTACTTCTTGAAATGGTTTCATGTCTATGAATTCTTTTCGGTGCAATAACACTATGTACTTCTTCCCTCTTCTTTTAATGTTTCCTGTATTATTCAAGATTTTCGCCTTCAGTAACCTCTAGTACTACAGCTTGAACCTTTAACTTGTTACTCAGTTCTCTCAGCTTGAGAAACGTTGGCCATGCTCTTCCCTGTGGTCCAGTTTCTTGCACATTTACTACTTTGTCTTATCACGCTCCTTTTGTAATCTTCTGCTCAGCTCTGACTGCAGCATTTCTTCCCTTTATTTTTGGCTCCTTTTCATTACAATGCAAGTTTCAGAGTCTCTTCTGACACCAGTTTTGGTCATTTCTTCTATATCTTTATGATGGTTTCTTCATGGACACTGTTCTTAAAGTCATTCCACAACTCTTTTGGTCATTTATGTACAACGCATCAAATTTGTTCTTATAGTTATTTAAAAATTCAAGTGAGATACATTCAAGGTTATATTTTGGTTCTGGTGGAATTGTTTTCATTTGCTTCAGTTTCATTAAACTTGCGTATGAGTAGATGACGGTTTGTCCCCCAATCAGCCACAGGCCTGATTTTGATTGCTGATATTGAGTTTCTCCAATGTCTCTTTTTATAGATACAGTCAATCTAAGTCTTGTGTAGTCCATCAGGTGAAATCTCTTTGTATGTTGTTGTCATTGTTTTAGATTGCCATTCAGTCAAGCATGATTCATAGCGACTCCATGAAAAAAAAAGACCTTAATGTCGGCTCCACAGTCAACACTCTTGGCACCAGCAGTCAGGAAATCAAAAAGCGTATCGCGATGGGAAACTCTGCTGTTAGGGACCTCTCTAAGGTACTCAGGAGGAAGAGAGTCTCTCTGGAGAATAAGGTGCACCTGATACAGGCCATGGTATTTGCAATCGCTTGTTATGCATCAGAGAGTTGGACAATGACTAGGGAGGACAGAAGGAGAGTGGATGCTTTTGAGCTGTGGTGCTGGAGAAGGGTACTGAATGTACCATGGACTACCAGGAAAACAAACAGATTCATCTTGGAGAGGATTAAACCAAGCTACTCCTTGGAAGCAAGGATTCTGGGGCTTCGTCTGACATATTTTGGATATGTTGCCAGGAGGGACGGGTCCTTGGAGAGGGACATCATGCTTGGGAGGGTGGAGGGACAGTGCAGGAAGGGAAGACCCTCTATAAGATGGATTGATTTGGTGACTGGGGTAATCGGGATGGGTGTGTCAGAGGCGGTGCAGTTGGCACAGGATAGAGCAAGGTTTAGGGCTGTTGTGCATAGGGTCGCTATGAGTCGCAAATGACTCGACGGCACATAACAACAACAACAAATGTCTTTCTATAATTATTGTCATTTCTCCAAGTTCATAGAGTTTCCATAGGCATGTGGTTTAGGAAGTGGATGTCACTCCTTCTTCCAAACTTGTTTTACCACTGGGAGCTCAACCAAACGTTGTCCACATTAGGAAACCATTATGATATTTTACACCCCAGTGGCACAAGATTCAGCATCACAGCAAACCCAGATTACCCCAGTACAGCAAATTTGGCAATGAGTGATGTGCAAAGTTGAAGAATATTCCTCCAAAATATTACAACACATAACAACACTAATCTCAGTTAGTCATGGTTAAGTGTGACATGGCCGAATAACACTCAGAGTGACCCTATGAAAAAAAGACCTGGATTCTGTCCTACAATCAACATTATTCTTTATGCTCATTGAGTTTATAGACTTTCCTGAGGCATCTGGCTTAGGAAGTGGATGCCACACCTACTTCCAAACCTGATTCATTCTGGAAGTTTCTCCAAACACAGTCCATAGTGGGTAACCATGATGGCATTTGGCACAACTATGGCACAGTGTTCAGCATCATAGCAACTCCATTTAATTCAATACAGCAAATAGACAAACTGCTGTATCACTTGAAGATGCTAACACAAACCCCACAACTTTCCTAACATAACCCTCACCAAGACGCGAGAAACCAATTTCAAGAGTGGAGCCATTGCACAGGAACTCCAGGCCAGCCGCAGTCTGGATAGTCATTGTTTCTGTTTTTTAAAATAATTTGAAATTAGTAAATAGGGAGGATAGAAGATAGAAGGATATTTGTTGCCTTTGAGCTGTGGTGCTGGAGAAGAGTATTGAATATACCATAGACTGCTAAGAAAATGAACAGGTTTATCCTAGAGAGGGTTAAACCAGGCTTCTTCTTGGGAGCAAGGATTCTGAGGTTTCGTCTAACATATTTTGGATATGTTGCAAAGAGAAACCAGTCCTTGGAGAAGGACGTCGTGATTGAAAGGGTGGAGGGACAGCACAGGCAGGGAAGACCCTCTATGAGGTAGATTGACTCAGTGACTAGGGCAATGCAATGAGGGTAGGCGTGTCAGAGACAGTGAGATTTGCACAGGATAGAGCAGGATTTACAGTTGTTGTACATAGGATCGCTATGAATTGCAAGCAACTTGATGGCACACAACGACAACAACAACAACAACAACGAATCATTCATTATACTAAATTCCACCTTGTAATCTTCAGTCTCATTTTTGACCAAGGCCATATTTTCTAATTACCAGTCCTTCTTTTTTCCTCAACTTTTGCATTGCAGTCACCCATTATTATTAATGCATCTTTTGTAAATTTTTTTATTGGTTTACATATCAAATTCATGTGTATTGTGTTTCTCACTTTCTTTCATTCACATTCTGTTTCATAAAATCATTTTCATTCATTGTGGTTTATAAAAGTAATCATGATTGAACTATGCCCACCGTTACCTCATCTTTCCAGAGCCCGACTGAATCTTCCCAAATTCTTTTACCTCCTCCAATGACTCACCAAATTGTAGTTGGACTTTTGGATTGTTCCATGTTCTTGGGATTGTGAATAACGCTGATCTGAACATCTGTGTACAAATCTCCATTTGTGTCTCAGTTCTAATTTCATTGGAGAGTCTTAGCAATAGAATAGCTGGATCATATAGAATTTCTATGTTCAACTTTTTGGGAAACACCAAACTGCCTTCCAGAGTGATTGTTTTACAATCATTTTGCAATCCCACAAACAGTGTATCAGAGTTCCTATATCTCCACATTCTTTCCAACATTTACTTGCTCTCCTGTTAAACATTGCCACTGATACTGGGGTGAGATGATTTGGCATTCCTATGAGCTTTTTTGTTTGTTTTATTTGCATCTACCTTATTACCTATGATTTTGAGTAATTATTATTATTAATACATCTTGATTACATGCTTGATTAATTTTGAGATGATAAAATCTGGTAGAAATTTTTATTTCTCAATTTCTTCATTTTTAACTTTAATGTTCGGGGTATATACTTAAATTTGTTGCATACTTGTGTTAACAGGACTTACTTGCATGTGTATGGATAGTATCCTACCACTCACAGTTCAACATAGATGTCACAATGCTATTTTAACAATGCATGCCACACCATTCCTCTTTAGGTTGTCATTGTTGGCAAAATAAAACATATAATTGTGTGATTTTAAAAAGGTCAGTGCCAGTTCAATTCATCTCATTAACGTCTAAACTCTCAATCTTTACATATCCCATTTCATTGACAACTTTTCATTTTCCTAGATTTGCACTTCTATGTTCCAGTTTTTAATGAAGGTCTGCAGATGTTTCTCCTCATTTGGAGTTTTGCCACATCAACAAATGAAGGTCCTTCACTGTTTGAAAGCCAAGCATAAAGACTCTGCTTTGAAGATGCAGCTCTTCCCAGTCCTATTCTGAGTACTTCTGATCTGAGAGGCTCATCTTCCAGCATGATTTCCAGCAATATTCTTTCATTGTCCACAGAGTTTTTGAAAGTCTATTGTTTCAGAAGGGATGGCCAGTCCTACTTAATCTGTCTTAGTCTGGAAGCGCTGGTGAAACCTGGCCATCTACGCATGGGTGACCTTGAAGGTACTTGAATTACTGATGTCATAATTCCATCATCACAGCAACACACAAGCCACCACAGAATGGCCACATGACAGTGATACTGGATAGTTAGATTTGGTTATGTTAGTTAATATCTACTTCTCTGGTTTATGGTTTTATAGAATAATATTTAAAATGCAGAACCAAGCTGCCCTCTGGAGGCAAGGATTTTGAAACTCTGTTTCTCATAATCTAGGCATGTGGCCAGGAGGGACCAGCCTTTACAGATGGACATCATACTAGGAAGGGTGGAGGGACAGTGCAGGAGAAGGAGAACCAGAAAGAGACGGATTGACTCAGTGACTGGCGAAATGGGATTAGGTCTGTCAGAGATTATGAGATTGGCTCAGGTTCAGAGCTAGTGTATATAGGGTCGCTTTGAGGCACAGGTCACTTGATGACACATAACAACAAAAGTAGCAACAATGTGAAAATTCTCTAAGAAGCACAGTTCTTGTCACTTTGTAGGTGGTCGAATCGATTGGCACTCTGCTCTTTCTGTGTTTTTAATGTGTGCTTCATAGATAATCAAAGAGATCCTTGATTTACCTTGTACATTGCTAATGAGAGTCATAAAACAAATCATGAGTTTTATAACTGTTTACTGGAGATGACCCAAGAATTACTTTTAAAGATAGTGACTTTGGAGCCTTCAAGCAAAATAAAGGTATCGTTTAGTATGAAACTCATGTAGTACTTTATTATAATGTCAAACTGACAAAATTGTGCTTTTGAAATTATTACCTCTTTACAAAGTCCTCCAAAGTCTTTCAAACTCGTGGGCTGTTTTCTAAAGAACGAGTGAAAATTGTACATATCATTAATAACAGCTGCATCTCTGTGTGTGTGTGTGTGTGTATGTGTGTGTGTGTGTGTGTGTGTGTGTGTGCACGTGCAAGCTCACATGTGTACTTGCAAACAACTAAAGAACAGATAGCAGAATGAATGTAAGTTTGCAATGTGTCACCTTTGGAGTCTAACGACTTTGTCTCTTACTCCATTTTCCAGTATATAATACTCACTCATTCTCACTCCATTCCTTTTCCTGTTTCCTCCTTTCCCTCTGCATGTTCTTGCTTTTATCCCATATCACCCTCATTCTTCTTCAAAGCCCAACTCAAGTCTCTCCTCTACTATAAGCTCCGCTAAGGATTTATACCTTCATTAAGTCTTTTGGTTCTATTTATTGTTCCAACAGAGTCCACAGCTGCCCTGGACATGTAGGGTATAAATCTGACAAGCCAAGTTTGTCGTAAAAAATTTCAACCTAGCAAGTGATATTGGTTAAGAGATATAAATCAAACTGCGGCTTGTAAAAGAAAGATCAAATACAGTACAATATTAAGGAAAATGCCTTGTTGTTTGTATTGTTAGATGCTGTTGAATCTAGTATGACCCGTAGCAATTCTATGAACAACAGTTCTGAACGCTTTCCTAGTCTGTGCCATCTTCACACTTCCTGACACATTAGAGTCCATTGGAATAGTCACCCTGTTAATCCAACAGGTTGAAGGTGTTCCTCTCCTTTGCTGACTTTCCGTGTCATGTCTCTGTCCAAGGATTAGCCCCTTCTAGCAACGTGCCCAAAGTATGTGCGATGAAGCCTCATCATCTTTGCCTCCAAAGGCACTCTGGCTCTACCCTCTCCAAGATGTATCAGTTTGTTCTTTTGACAGTCCATGGGATATCCAACACTCTTCTCCAAACTACCACTCAAAGGCATCAATTTTTCTTCTATCATCCTTAATCATTGTTCAGCCCTCATGTACATAGCAAGTGATCAGAAAGGTGATGGCCTGAAGCAGATGCACCTTAGTCCTCAAACTAATATCATCACTCTTCAATCATTTGGAGAGGTCCCTAACTGCAGACTTTCCCTGTGCATTATGTGTCCTGATTTCCTAACTGCTGGTACCAAGGGTGTTAATTGTATATTAACTTGGATAACATCCAAGTAAGATGAAGTTGTAGACAGTTTCAATCTTCTCTCCCTGTTTTGTGATGTTGCCTATCAGTCCAGTGGTAAGAAAATTTGTTTTGTTTTTTATGTTGAAAAGCAATCTATTTGGAAGGTCATACTCATTGATCTTCTGCAACAAGTACTTCAAGTTCCCTTCACTTTCAGAAAGCAAGATCATGTCATTTGCTTAACACAGCTTATTGATGAGTCTTTGTCCAATCCTGATGTCATATTCCCCTTTATAGAGTCTAGGTTACAACCCTGATGTACTCCGTTCCTAATTTTAAACCATGTATTGTTCCCTTGATACATTTGCAAAACAGCCTACTGGCCCAAGGGTAGGTTTAGCATGAGCACAATTAAGTGCTCTGGGAATCCCACTTATCTCAATGTTACCCTGATTGTAAACTAAATTGTCAGTTTGTTCTGTTTAGGAAGAACATTGTTCTAATTGGTACAGTACTTGTCTGTCAATTTGCTGTACTGAGATACCTCATGGGTGGCTGCAATACTGAAAGCTATGACACTGTGTGTCAAATGCCAAAAGGGTCATCATAGTGGATAGTTTTTAGTAGAGCTCCCAAATTAAAACAAAATAGGAAGCAGGATGTGCTATTCACTTCTTAAATAGCAGATGTCTGAAAGCAAGTTGCCTACACACATCCAATCTGAGTTTAAAGTTGGAATCACAAGATATCACATGCTAACACACAACAAAATAAAGAGAATGTTCTTTGCAGACTTTTGCTATTGCTATAGCTGCTGTACTTCAATTCTGAGTCCTGGTGACCCTGGATGCTACAGAGTAGAATGGCTCAAAGGATTTTCCAGCTTGTCAGCTTTTGGAAATAGATCAGCTGTCACCAGGCTGGTTTTCCAAGGCACTTTTGAATGGGTTTGAACTCTCTGCCTTTTGGTTCAAAGTTTGACAGATTTTGCAAAACTTTAATTTGTTGATTGTCTTCAAGTTGAGCACAACTAATAGCGACCCTAAGAACAAAAGACCTGAAGCAGTTGAATATTTAAATATTTGTATTACAACGATTTCTTCTTTAACGTTAGAAGATTAGAAGGTCTATTTTTTCACATCTGAGCATGGAAACATTCCTAAACTGTGCTCTAGAGTTTAAATTCTCTTTAATTTTCTAAAACTGGACTGATTCCTAGGTTAATTAGAATGTCAGCTTGTATAACCTAAAATATTACATCTTGGTAGATAAAGAACATTGTTCTAGGTTTGGCTCTGTAACTTATTAAATGTGTAATTTTAGTCATGATGTTGAACTTATATTAATAGGAGTAAAAGAGGTTGAGTAATAATGAGTACTCATTTAACAGAAGATTGAGAAATTCAATGAGACAGTATATGGGGAAATATATAAAAACTCAAAAGTCGTGACAGTAACACACTGCTGTTGAGAGGATTCTAATTTCCACAGGACCTCATAAGATAGAATAGAACTTCCCCATAGGCTCTCCAAGGATATAAGTTGTATTGAAATAGATTGCCAAAATTTTGTGTATGTAGTTTCAAACCATTGACATTTCACTTGCCAGTCAAGTCTTTTAAACTCCATATCCAATGACACTGTTGTTGTTGCTGTTGTTATGTGCCATCCAATCTGGACTGACTCACAGCTGATGCTCCAGTGGATTATCAGAGGCAATAAATCACATGAGAGAAAATTGCCCATCCTTCTCCCAGGGAGCGGTTGGTGGATTCGAACCACCTATATTATGAATTGGTAGTGCAACTCTTTTATCACTAGACCAACAGAGCTCAGGACAAACACTAGAGAATATTACAGTGTGGGTGTTTTAAAATTGAGCATTAATCACATGTTAATTTATTCATTAATTTGATTGTTGCTGTTGCTGTTGTTGTTGTTGTTGCTGATTGCCTTCAGACAGGACATGACTCATAGTGACCCTATGAACAAAAGGCCCGAAGCCTTTCTATAACTATCTACATTTATCCAAGTTCACAGTTTCTACAGGCATGTTGTTTAGGAAGTGAATATGGACAAGAAAAAGTTCTTTCCCTACAATGATAAGGCTTCCTAAGAAGAAGAAATTGAAATATCCCATCCCTAACCTCAGGACTTGGTCTTC
>NW_006399785.1:14226286-14231931 GCF_000299155.1 Elephantulus edwardii | reverse complement strand
TCTTGAACATACCATGGACCACCAAGAAAACAAATAGGTCCATCTTGGAAAGGGTGAAGCCAAGTTTCTCCTTGGAGGCTAGGATTTTGAAGCTCCATCTCACATACTTTGGGCAAGTGGTCAGGAGGGACCGGTTTTTGAAGAAGCACATCATGCTTGGAAGGGCGGAGGGACAGCATGGGAAAGGAAGATCCTTTTGGATGAGATGGATTGATACAGTAACTAGGTTACTGGGGGTTGATGTGTTGAAGTCAATGAAACTGGCTCCGAATAGTGCAGGATTCAGAGATATTGTACATAGGGTCACTCTGCTATGAATCATAGGCAACTCAACGGCACATAACAACAGCAACCCCAGGAAGTTTCACTGGTCTCATAGGTAAGGAATTTCACTACCAAACCAAAGGCAAACTGTTTTAAACCAACAGCTTCAAATAAATTATGGAGTCAAACATAGAGCAATGTTCTTTTTTCTTCTTTCATCCTTTCCAAATATTATTACTTATTCTATATATTGCCTTCTCTTTCTTTAGCTTCCAAGACATAATTCTTCAGCAATACAAGCTGACATTCTAATTAACCTATGAAACAGTGCAGTTTGGAAATAACAAAGAGAATTCAGACTCTGTAGAAGAATTTGGGAAGTTTTTCACATTCAGAAATCTTTTCAAAATGAGCTAGTGACGGAATGATCACCAACCCTTAGCGGCAGCAGTCATGAAATCAAGAGACATGTTACTCTGGGGAAATCTGCTTCCAGGATCGCTTCAAAGTGTCAAAGGTCAACAATGTTCCTTAAAGATTAAGGGGTACCTGTTCCTAACTGTGGGGTTTTCAATTGCTTCATATATGTCTGCAAGTTGGACAGTGACTCAGAATGATTGTTGACAATATGTAACGATTGTCTCGTGGACTGCCAAAAGAATAAACAAATCTGCTTTGGACCAGTGCAAGGAGAATACTCCTTAGAGTCAAGAATGCTGACATTATTTCAGGCATGTCGTTAAGGGAGGCCAGTCCTTGAAAATTGCTTCAGGCTGGGAAAAGTGGAGAGTCATAAAAAGAGAGGAAGGCCTTTAACATGATGGACTGATACACTGATTACGACAATGAACTTGAACATGGCGGAGATCATGGGGATGGTACAGGGTAAGGTAAGGGTTTATTCTGCTACTCCTAGGTTCTTTACGAGTCATAGATTACTCCATGGTATGTAACAACTGTAACTACTAATTCAGTAAGGAATCATTATTGAATGATATGGCCAGACTCAAATGAGGATAAAGAGATACAAACATCCATTATTTATTTCAACATAGAATGTTGTTGTTGTGTCCCATCAAATTAGGACTGACCTATAGGTGACCCTCCAGTGGGTTTTCAGTGGCAGTTGATTGCATGGGAGGATATTATTCGTACTTTTTCTGAGGAACAGCTGGTGGATTTGAACCATGTGCCTTTGGGATTGCAGCACAGTTTCTTACCAGTAGGCCACGCAGTTAGTGTGACTATAGGAAAATTGGTATTTGTTAGAAAATAAAATTAAATGCATTAAGGTCAAATTCTTCAACATTAATGAGCTGATATACACTGATTTTGGCCTTTTAGACACTAACAATAATACAGTAATAATAATAATAATAATAGACTATGGCTGGCATGACAAATTGAAGAACAACGATGTAGCCTTCATCATCACAAAGAACATCTCACTATCTATCATGAAATACAACGTCGTGAGGGATAGAATACTATCTGTACATATACAAAGAAAGACCTGTCAGTAAAATTGTTAGTCAAATTTAGGTACCCATCTCTAAAGCCAAATATGAAGAAGTTGAGGATTTTCACTATTGAAGTTTGAAATTGAACACGCGATCAAGAGGTATTAAAGGTAATTGGAGACTGTAATGCAGAAGTTTGAAACAAAGAATAAAGAACACGTTTGTTGTTTCAGGATACCATAGTTAACTATGACTCAATCACCTTATGGTCCAATAGATCAGAACCTTGCCTGTCTTGTTCCAACCTCATCATTTCCACCATGCCTGAGCACACTGTTAGGGTAACTGTGAAATCTGTCTTGTAGAGGATCTTAATTTTGTTCACAGACTTTCTATGTTTCTCATTATATTTTTCTTGCTAGCATGCCTAAAGTAAGTCCCTGTGTTTATTTAAAAAAAATTACTTATAGGGTAAAAAGAAAACCTACTGACAGGGTGAAAAAACATTTGGCAATGCCATCTCAGACAATGGTCTCATAAAGACAGATGACAGAATACTACAAAGCCTCCCTGAGAAAAAGACTGATAACAAAATTATAAAATACTTGGAAACATTTTTCACTGAGGAAGACATTCAGAAGGCCAACAAACACATAAAGACTGGTTCAATGTCACTGGAAATAAGAGAGATGCAAATAAACATCTAAATGAGATACCATCTCACCCCAGTAGGAGTGATGAAGTTAAATAGGATAGCAAGTAATAAATGTTGGAGAGGATGGGAAAAGATTGGATATCTCATAAACTGTTGTGGGATTATAAAATCACTATGGAAGGCAGTTTGGTGTTTCCTCAAAAGGCTGGACATAGAAATTCCACTTGACCCAGTTATTTCATTGCTAAAAATATACTCCAAGGAAAATACAACGGGTACATAAGCCAAGATCTGTACACAGATGTTCCCAGCAGTATTATTCACAATCACAAAAAATGGAAACAATCCAAATATCCAGCAACAAATGAATGGGTTGAGAAATTGTGGTACATTCACACAATGGATTATTATGCAGCACTCAGAAGCAATTATTTAAAAAAAATACTATATCATATGGAAGGGGCTGGAGAGAATTAATATAAGGACAAATACTGCATAAGACCATTATTGTAAAACTAGTGGAAAGAAACTATGTGGCAATCCCGAAGGTATACTGTTTTGACCCACCTCATGCAATATCCTCCCATGCAATTAACAGCCTCTGAAACCTGCCAGAAGGTCAGCTATGGGCTGATTCTGACTCTATGGCACACAACAACAACAACAACAACAACGACTAGTAATGTGTACAAAAGTCCAAAACAGGAAGTAGAAGGTAAAGGGGGACAGAAGGGGAGGAAAGAGGGATCACAAGGCAGCTGAGTTTGGTTGGCAGAGAAAGGGTGAAGGAATTAGAAAAGATCCAGTTGAGACCTAAAAAGACAGGATAATGGTAAGCATAGATCAACGGTGATTAAATTAAAAAACAATTTATGGGAATGATTGTCTGAAATACAATGTGAATAGATAAATGTGTTAAGATCAATGTATATATATGAAACATAATGTATACAGATTTTGTATGCAAACCAATATAAAATGAAAATATTTTTTTTTAAGTTTCCTCATCCTTAACACTAAGGAACACTCTAATTACCTTCCTCCAAGAAAGATTTGTTTCTTCTTCCTGCTAGTCATATAAAATATTTTTTGTCAGCAATACCAATGAAAATGTCAGGTCTTCTACAAATACCTTGACTCATTTTCTGACTTTCAGATGCATAGAAAGCAATTGAAAACACCTTAACTTGAGTCAGGTACACCTTTGTCTTTAAACGAATATGCTTGCTATTTAACACTTAATGCTATTGTTGTTGTGTGCCTCAAGTCAGAACTGACCCATAGTTTGACCTTCAGCAGGTTTTCAGAGCCAGTAAATCACAAGGAAGAAGATTCCCCATCGATCTTCTCAGAGTAGCTGGTAGATTGAAACCCTTGCTTTGAGATTGCAGTGCAGCTTCTTACCAATAGGCAGAGCTCCCTTAGCATTTTGCAGAGGTCTTTGAGATCAGGTTTACACAATGCCACAAATCTTTTCAGTTGTTTACTGCTGCTGTGGCGAGTGTTCATTGTGATTCCAGGTAAAAGGAAACCCTTGACAACTTCAATCTTTTCTCTATTAACCATGAAGTTTCCTATGAGACCAGTGGTAAGAATTTTTCTGTATTTTTGATACTGAAATGTAGTCCATATTTAAGGTTGTAGTCTTTAATCATCTGTAGTAAATGCTTCAAATATTTTTCACTTTCTTGAAGCAAGGCTGTGTCGTCTGTACAATGCAAGTTGTTTATAAGTCTTCGTCCATTGTCGTTTTGATTTACATCTCTCTTAGTGCCAGAGATTTAGAGCCTTTCTTCATGTGGCTGTCATTTGGATATCTTCCTTAGACAACTGTCTTATAACAAAAGTTTATCGAACACTCCTGAGCCTCCACGAGAAAAAGATTGATAGGCTCAGGAGTGTTCTGTAAACTTTTGTTATAAGACTGTTGTCTGAGATGGTATTACTAAATGCTTGTTCCCAGTCTGTAGGTTTTCATTTCACCCTGTTGGAAAAAGTTTTTGATGCACACATGAATTTAATCTGTAGAAGGTCCCATGAATCAATTTTACCCTCTTCAGATTGTCCATTTCTTGTTGTGTTTAGCATTCTCTTTGTACCTTGTACTAGTGCTTCTAGGCTTGAACCCAGTTTTCTATTAAGAACGTTATGGTTTTGGGCTTTATTCCCAGGTCTCCGATCCATTTTGGGTTGATTTTTGTGTATGGTGTGAGATGTGGATCCTGTTTCAGCTTTCTGCAGATGGAAGTCCAGTTTTGCCAGCACCATTTGTTAAAGAGGCTATCATTTCCTCATTTAGCTTTGATTTCTTTGTGGAATATCAGTTGGCATTAGATAGCAGGGTCTATTTCATCTCACTGCAGTAACAATGCAAAGTTTAACAGGGCAGCAAGTAATAAATGTTGGAGAGGATGTGGCAAGAAAGGAACTCTTATACATTCTTGGTGGGATTGTAAAATGGTACAACCATTCTGGGAGGCAGTTTAACGCTTCTTCAAAAAGTTGAACGTAGAAATTCCAAATGGCCCAGCTATTCCACTACTTGAAATATACCCTGGGACAATGAGAACTGAGGCACAAACTGAGATCTGTACACCAACATTCACAGCAGCATTATTCACCATTGCAAGGAATGGAAACAGCCCAGATTTCCAACCACGAATGAATGGATTGAGAAATTATGGTACATTCACACAATGGAATACTATGCAGCACGCAGGAGCAATGGTTTTGTAAATTATTACCCAACGTGGGAGGGACTGGAGAGCATTATGCTGAGGAAACTAACTCAGTCCCATAAGGATAAATATTGTATAAAACCATTATTGTAGAATGAATATAAGGATCCAAGAGGTGTAGGAGAGTGTGGAAGCAGAGGGATGAAGATGTGAAGGCGGAGGGGCAGGAATTAATTATGGGGTTGTACAATTTGATGGATGGGGAGTGAGGGAAATTGAAAAAAAAGTTCTTGAAAACAATGAATTCAAATTTTGTATGTAAACTAGTAGAAAATTTAAAAAAATAGTCTTCCTCCAAAGAGCACGAAAAGCCTATCTACACACCAATTCTACAGGATGTATCACCTTTGACCGGGAAATATTATGACTAAACTTCAGAAACACTGATCCCAACATAAGGAACTACCATCAGCTGATGTGTTTGAAATCACGGAAGCCATGAAAGCTTCATATATAAGTTATTAGATGGAGGGCTGGTGAAAGGGAGATAGATGTGAAGGGAGGGGGTGGAAGTGGATGGGTATCCTG
>NW_006399785.1:14218740-14223415 GCF_000299155.1 Elephantulus edwardii | reverse complement strand
GTCAACAGTCTTGGCACCAGCAGCCAGGAAATTAAAAGGCGCATTGCCATGGGAAAGTCTGCTGTTAGGGACCTCTCCAAAGTGCTGAAGAGCAATGATATCTCTTTGGAGACTAAGGTGCGTCTGATACAGGCCATGGTCTTCGCAATCCCTTGTTATGCATCAGAGAGTTGGACAATGACCAAGGACAATAGAAGGAGAATTGATGCTTTTGAGCTGTGATGTTGGAGAAGAGTGTTGAGAATACCATGGGCTGCTAGGAAAACAAACAGATTAATCCTGGAAAAGGTTAAATCGGGTGGCTCCTTGGAGGCAAGGATTCTGAGGCTCCGTCTAACATACTTTGGACATGTTGTGAGGAGAAAGCGGTCCTTAGAAAGGGACTTCATGCTTGGGAGGGTGGAGGGACAGCGCAGGAGAGGAAGGCCCTCTATGAGGTGGATTGATTCAGTGACTGCGTTAATTGGGATGGGAGTGTCAGAGACAGTGCGATTGGCACAGGACAGAATGGAGTTTAGGGCTGTTGTACATAGGGTCGCTATGAGTCACAGGCGACTTGATTGTACATAACAACAACAACAACAACAGTGTTCCCTTGTTATGTTGGAACAACTGTTTCTTAATCTATGTACAGTTTTCACATGAGTGCAGTTAAGTACTCGGGGATTCCCATTCTTCACAATGTTACCTATAATTTGTTATGATACAACTGGCCAAATGTCTTTACATACTCAATAAAACATGAGCAAATATCTTTCTAGGAAAAAATACACCTTTGGAGACAAAAAATGAGACTGGAGTTTATATCATAGAATTTTGTACAATCAATAATTTATTCATTGATAATACTTTTTTATTAAATGTGTTAATGGGTGAAGGGATGGTGAAGAAGATGAAAACCATTAACAAGGTGGGATGGCACAGTGACAACAGCAAAGGGCTCAAGTGTGTCAGAGATTTTGAGGAAAACAAAGGCTTCAGATCTGCTATTCATGGGATTGCTATGGGGCATAGACAATAGTATATTTTTTTAGAAAGCAAAACTAGGGAATATGTATGTGAATCTCACTTCTCAGATTTTGTGAGACAAAGATTGACCACATCTGTGGAAAGGGTTGAAGAAGCTCCACATTAGCAGTCAAAACAAGTCCAGAGCCTAACTGTGAAAGAAATCATCAGTCAATTATATTCAAGTTCAATTTAAAGCTTTAGAAAATCAAAACAATTTCATGAGAGCCAAAATCTGACCTTGAATTTATCCCACATAAATTTCTAAAGTGTCTCAGGAGATAAGAGGTACTGAACACTTATAACCCAAGAACAGTCAAAATGTAAGATAACAGCAAGAAAACTATCTGTGAAGAAAGTAAACAGACGTTACAGAGAGAAGAAAAAAAGAAAAGACCAAAATGGATGTAGAAGGGACTCTAAACTATGTACTAGAAAGCAGAGACACCAAAAAAAAAATATAAGAAACACTGATTTAAAGACTTCAAAGGAGAATATCCAAATGAAATGTGACTAGAATGAGAGTTCTAAGGACAAAATGGAAAAGCATGCTCAGCATTTCTATAGATGAATGAACTGGATAACAAATCAAGGTCAATTCACAACATGGAAGGATTCTATGGGTAACCTCTTGAATGATATAGGAAGCATCCTAGGATGTTGAAAGAAAAATACAGAGTCACTAGAGTAAATATAAAATTGATTTATCTAAAATGTTTTAGGATGTAGCATATGACCAAAGACCATTCATCCTAATAAAAAAAGTTCAACCTGCATTGAAATCATCGACAAAAAAGAAGGCCGAGGGGGTTGAAGGAATACCACTGAGGTGCTTCAAGTAAAAGATAAAGCTCTGGACATCCTTACTGCTCTAAGACAAGTGATTTAGAAGTCAGTTACCTGACCAACTGACGTAAACAGATTGATAATTGTTATCCTTAAAAAAAGTATCCAATAGACTATGGATATTACTGAACAATATCACTAATATGAAACATAGGAGGAGCCGAAGTGCTTGCTGCAGAGGGTCAAGGACTGCGGCCTTCAATATAGATTAAGGCTCAATGTCAAGAAGACAAAGATTCTCACCACTGGACCAACTGTCAGCATCAGGATGGATGGTGAAGTGATTGAGATTGTTCACAACTTTAGTTTGCTTGGCTCCACAGTCAACACTCTTGGCACCAGCAGCCAGGAAATTAAAAGACATATTGAAATGGGAACGTCTGCTGTCAGGGACCTCTCCAAAGTACTGAAGAGCAATAGTGTGTCTCTGGAGATCAAGGTGCATCTGAAATAGGCCATAGTCTTTGCTATCACTTGTTATGCATCAGAGAGTTGGACAGTGACTAAGGAGGATAGAAGGAGAATTGATGCCTTTGAGCTGTGGTGCTCGAGAAGAGTATTGAGGGTACCATGGACTGCTAGGAAAACAAACATATTCAGCCTAGAGAGGGTTAAACCGGGCTGCTCCTTGGAGGCAAGGATTCTGAGGCTTCGTCTGACATACTTTGGTCATGTTGTAATGAGAGAGCAGTCCTTGGAGAGGGACATCATGCTTTGGAGTGTGGAGAGCAGGCACAGGAGGGGAAGGCCCTCTAGGAAATGGGTTGATTCAGTGACTGGGGTAATCGGGATGAGTGTGTCAGAGACAATGAGGTTGGCACAGGACAGAACAGAGTTTAGGGCTGTTGTACATAGGGTCACTATGAGTTGCAAGTGACTCGACGGCACATAACAACAACAACAACATCACTAATATCACATGCAAGTAAAATACTGTGAAGATTATAACAAGGAATGTTCAAAAATTCAAAGTAGATTCAGACGAGGCCATCAAATGAAGAATATCATAGCAGATGTCAAATGAATCTTACAGAAAAGCTAGGAATACCCAAAACATGTTTACTCATGTTTTATTGACTGTGCAAAGTCATTTAATTGTGTGAATCATAATTTATGGTTAACTTTGAGAAGAATGGGTGTCTTAGAAGAGTTAGTTGTGTGCTCTTTTGAATTCTATACATTAGCCAAGAATCGGTTGTAGGGACAGAACTAGGCACTACTACATGGTTAAATGTCAGAAAATCTGTGTGTCAGGATTGTACCCTTTCTCCATACCTAATAAATATGTCTACAGATCAAATAATTTTAGAAACTGGACTATATGAAATGAATGATGCATCAGGATTGGAGGAAGAATCATCAGCAACCTAGGTTATGGAGGTGGCACAGCTTTGCTTTTAGAAAGTGGCAAATGAATTTCTCATTACTCATCCAATAGTCAACATCATGATAGATGGGTAAAAGAGTTTCTATCGTTGTTATGTGCTATTGAGTCACCTGCAATTCATAGCAATGCTGTGTACAACAGCTCTAAACCCTGATCTATCCTGTGCCAATCTTATTATCTCTGACACACCCACCCCCATTACCCCAGTCACTGAATTAATCCATCTCATAGAGGTTCTTCCTCTCCTGAGTTGTCCTTCCACCCCCCAAAATATGACTTTCCTCTCAAAAGACTAGTCCCTCCGTGCAACATGTCCAAAGTATGTCAGACAAAGCTTCAGAATCCTTTTTTCCAAGGAACAGCCTGGTCTCACCCTCTATAGAATGAAACTCTTGTGCTTTTAGCAGTCCATGGTATATTCAATACTCTTCTCCAGCACCATAGCTCAAAGGCATCAATTCTCCTTTTATCATTCTTAGTCATTGTCCAGCCTTCTTATACATAGCAATAACTGCAAAGACCATGGCCTGGATCAGGCACACCTTAGTCTACAGACTGACATTGTTGCTCTTCAGTACTTTGGAGAGGCCTCTGACAGCAAACTTTGCCGATACAATTCATCTTTTAATTTCCTGGCTGCTGGTACCAAGAAGGTTATTTGTGGAGCCAAGCAAACTAAAGCTGTTAACACTCTCAATCTATCACGATGCTGCCAATCTGCCCAGTGGTGTGAATCTTTGTTTTCTTGATGATGATCCTCAATCTACAATGAACGCTGCACTCCTTGACTTTCTGCAGCAAGCGCTTCAGGTCCTTCTCAGTTTCAGCAAGTAGGGTTATGTCATGGACGTAACACAGAATGTTGAAGAGTCTGCCTTCAATACAGTATTTTATTTTACTTTGTGCAATCAACATATATAGCAGCAGCAGTTAAGAAATCAAGACTTGTTGTATTTTGAAAATTTATTGTCAATATGACCTCTCAAATGTGCTAAAGACAAGGTTATTGGTTTAAAGACAAGGATAAGGTTTAAAGATTTAAGTACACCATATCCAAGCCATTTATTTTAGATTTCTTCATATACTTCTGAAATTTGGGCAATAAGTAAATAAAACTAAAGAATTATCACCGAACAAACTGAAAATAGGCCCATAGTAATTGAGTCTATTTGAAGCAGGAGTGGCATCTGATTCCTAAATAACATGCCTCTGAAATTGGAAAAATATCTGCAAAAGACTCGAGCAAGACCCACACCTCACTCTATACACAAAAACCAACTCAAGGTGGATCATGGACCTAGGACTAAAACCAAGGACTGTAAACTTCATTACAGAAAAGCTAGGAACAACACTAAAAGTCCTAATCCACAACATAAACAGTCTTCCCAGTATCCTGGAAAAGCTACAACCAGGAGAAGATAACATAGATGAATG